>NC_065517.1:22153982-22266616 GCF_006386435.1 Epinephelus moara | reverse complement strand
AATGAAGACATACTATACTATGATGTTTTTGATGGAAAAATTGACAACATACTATACTATGACGTTTTTGATGAAAAAATGAAGACATACTATACTATAACGTTTTTGATGAAAAAATGAAAACATACTATACTATGACGTTTTTGATGAAAAAAAGGTGGCATTCTATACTTTGATATTTTGATGTAAAAATGACAACAAACTAAACTACGACGTTTTCTTTATCAAAAAAATTATGACATACTATACTATGACTTTATTATGAAAAAATAATGATATACTATTCTATAACATGATTGATGGAAAATTGAATATATACTATGACTTTTTTAACGAAAAAATGATGACATACTATACTATGACTTTTTTCATGAAAAATTGAAGACATACTATACAATGACCTTTTTCATAAAAAAATGATGACATACTATACTATGACTTTTTTCATGAAAAAATGATGACATACTATACTATGACTTTTTTGATGAAAAATTGAAGACATACTATCCTATGACGTTTTTGATGAACAAAACATGACATATTATACTATGACTTTTTTCATGAAAAAATGATCACATACTATACTATGACATTTTTGATGAACAAAACAATGACATACCATACTGTGACTGTTTTTGATGAAAAAATGACAACATACTATACTATGACGTTTTTGATGAACAAAACATGACATATTATACTATGACTTTTTTCATGAAAAAATGATCACATACTATACTATGACTTTTTTCATGAAAAAACAATGACGTACCATACTGTGACTGTTTTTGATGAAAAAATGACAACATACTATACTATGACTTTTTTGATAAAAAATTGAAGACATACTATACTATGACATTTTTGATGAAAAAATGAAGACATACTGTACTATGACGTTTTTGATGAAAAATTAAAGACATACTATACTATTACGTTTTTGATGAAAAATCCATGTAATACTATACTATGACTTTTTTAATGAAAAAATGACAACATACTATATACTATGACATTTTTGATGAAAAATTGAAGACATACTATACTATGATATTTTTGATGAAAAAAACACGACATAGTATATTGACTTTTTTAATGAAAAAATGACGACATACTATACTATGACGTTTTTGATGAAAAAATGAAGACATACTATACTATGACTTTGTTGATGAAAAAACCATAACATACTAAACTATGATTTTTTTAATGAAAAAATGACGACATACTATACTATGACGTTTTTGATGAAAAAATGACGACATACTATACTATGACTTTTTTTAATGAAAAAATGACAACATACTATACTATGACGTTTTTGATGAAAAAATTACGACATACTATACTATGACTTTTTTTAATGAAAAAATGACAACATACTATACTATGACGTTTTTGATGAAAAAACCATGACATATGATGTTTTTGATGAAAAAACCATGACATACTATACTATGACGTTTTTGATGAAAAATCCATGTAATACTATACTATGACTTTTTTAATGAAAAAATGAAAACATACTGTACTATGACGTTTTTGATGAAAAATTGAAGACATACTATACTATGACATTTTTGATGAAAAAAACACGACATAGTATATTGACTTTTTTCATGAAAAAACGATGACATACTATACTATGATGTTTTTTAATGATAATGACGACATACTATACTATGCCGTTTTGATGAAAAAACGATGACATACCATACTGTGACTGTTTTGAATGAAAAATTGAAGACATACTATACTATGAGTTTTTTGATGAAAAAATGAAAACATACTATACTATGACTTTTTTATTGAAAAAATGAAAACATACTATACTATGACGTTTTTGATGAAAAATTGAAGACATACTATACTATGACATTTTTGATGAAAAAAACACGACATAGTATATTGACTTTTTTCATGAAAAAACGATGACATACTATACTATGATGTTTTTTAATGATAATGACGACACACTATAATATGCTGTTTTGATGAAAAAACGATGACATACCATACTGTGACTGTTTTTAATGAAAAATTGAAGACATACTATAGTATGACGTTGTTGATGAAAAATGATGACATTCTATGCTATGACTGATTTAAATGAAAAATTGAAGACATACTATAGCGTAACGTTTGTAATGAAAAAATGACAACATACAATACTGTGATATTTTTCATGAAAAAATGATGACATACTATACTATGACTTATGTGAAAAATTGAAGACATTCTATAGTATGACGTTTTTGATGAAAAAATGATAACATACCATTCTATGACGGGATTGATGAAAAAATGATGACATACTATACTGTGACTGATTGTAATGAAAAATTGAAGACATACTATAGCATAACGTTTTTGATGAAAAATGACAACATACTATACTTGTTGTATACTATACTTATGATGTTTTTCATGAAAAAATGACAACATACTATAGCATGACGTTTTTGATTTAAAAAACGATGACATACCATACTGTGACTGATTTAAATGAAAAATTGAAGACATACTATAGTATGACGTTTTTCATGGAAAAATGTCGACTTACTAACATGACGTTTTTGATGAAAAAATGGTAACATACTATACTATGACGTTTTGTAGGAAAAATTGATTATATACCATATCACTTTTTTAATGAAAAATTGAAGACATACTATGAAGTTTTTGATGGTAAAATAACGACATACAATGCTTTGACATTTTTGATGAAAATATGACAACATACTATTCTTTGAAGTTTCTGATGGCAACTGGCAACATATTATACTTTGACTTTTTTGACGAAAAAATTACGACATGCCATATTTTGACTTTTTTGATGGAAAAATGACAACATACTATACTATGACGTTTTTGGTGAAAAAATGATGACATACTATACTATGACATTTGATGAAAATATGAGGAAATTCTATATTATAACTTTTTGTAGGAAAAATTGATGACGTACTATACTATGACTTTTTTTGATGAAAAACTGACGCATACTATACTATGGCATTTTTGATGGAAAAATAATGACATACAATGCTTTGATGTTTTTGATGAAAAATGACGACATACTATATAATGACCTTTTTTATGTAGCAATGACGACATGCTATACTATGACTTTTTTTTAAGAAAAAAATGCAGACAAACAGTTCAAGATGTTTTTGATGAAAAAATGATGACATAATATACTTTGATACTTTTGATCTAAAAATGACAACAAACTAAACTATGACGTGCTTTTTGTCAAAAAATTTAGGACATACTATACTATGACTTTTTTGTGACATTCTTTAATGACATACAGGCATTTTAACTTTCTTTTTAAGTGCTGTACTTTTTTTTTTCCCCAATGACATACCATTCCAGGATTTCTTTAGGTTTTGATGACTGAGTAGCAACTTAGGGAACCAGCAGAAGATTGTGGGCCACTGTGGAAAAGTGCACATATGAAACCAAATAACTTTTCATTACACTTCCACATTGTCCATGGAGTTGTCAACAGAAATCACTACCTTCCCTAGCACTGATAAAAGAACTTCATCCCTGCAACCAGTAGCTTTCTACAAATTGGCATCGCTAACCTGGCAGACACTTGTTAGTGGAGTGCAGTTTGATGCATTTCATGTTCAGGGTCCGCACGAAATGTTTCTGAAGGCTGCCACTGGTCAGCGGGCCATACTTTTAGAAACTATGATTAATCATAACATATCTGCAAAAGTAATGACATTCCCATCAGTCTCAGCTGAGCTTTGTGTTTCGTACTAACCAGCAAACATCAATATGGTAACATGCTAAACTAAGATGGTGAAAACATTAAAAGTGCTAAACATCAGCATGTCATTTTCCCCCATATTTAATACCATGTAATACAGGGTACAAAAAATAGGGATCAAAAAGCTCCAGACTTAAATAATTTTAATCATAAAGTGATTCAGTTTGACAGATAAATAAATTAAATACATTTCTTTACAAAGAGACAATGAATGACGATGAGTTTACAGTTGTCACAATATAAATACTGCAGTACTGTGAACATGTTGATGCGTTGAGCTTGTCGTTGGGCAGAGATGTTGAATTTTGTCATCTTCTCCTGATGTTGACGTTGGCAAGAAACAGGGAAACTGACGTCACTCCACCTGTCAGGGTGTCCAACACCGGTTGCCATGGTGACCCTGGAGAAGATGGGGTTAACAGAGAATTCCATGTCAGTTACATCACCACTGCTTCCACAGGACGTTCTTTTTTTCTCTCTCTCCTCCTTCATTGTAACCAGTGAAACCAGAGACTGAGCATGTCTTTCACACGCTGCTTACACGGAGACAAGAAAGGCTTCATTGTACAGAACGAAACGCTGAAATAAAGTCTAACCACTTCCTGTGAAGTGGCGGGTGTGGCTGCAAATTTCATTTGAGTGAGAAAAATCATCCAAGTGTCTTTTCCAGTAATTTGATTTTCATGGATGTTTGGCTGAATGACTCCTCTGAATGAGCGTCACTTCGGGGAGGAAATTGAATTTGAAAGATTGAATGCTGCAGAGAAGCCTCAGTTAAAAACCAAATGTGTGACACACCTTAACCCCATTATGCATTTATAAGCATGAAAATATGAAGACTTAATAAACTGTTTATAACTCACTATAATGTAGTTTGTCAGATGATACAAGGTCATTTTAAGAGTTTCTTGAAGCTGAAAAGGCTCATTGTCAATATAAATTCTACTATGAAGTATTCACGATTGGTGTATTAACAGTTGATAACTGATTCAAGTAGCTGTAATCATATTTAAAGAAATAGAATGATCAGAAATTACTTGTTGAGAATTAGATGAGAATATTGATACAGCTCATATCTGTACAGTAAATATGAAGCTGCAACCTGTTAGCTTAGCATAAAGAAGAAGTGAATAAGTGTATCTCCCAGAATTTTGAACTACTCCTTGAGTAATAGATTTTGACAGACATGAGCAAACCCCTACATTGTGCTATAAGATCTTTTTTTATTGTTTCTACATGTATGCCGATCATTCACAGGCAAGTTCTAAAGTGTTTATAAATGCTTAAATTTCATTCAAATAAAGACCAAAAACACAACTCCAAATGACTGCTAGTGCTGCTCTGTGTCTGTCTGCTGGACATGTTAATAAGTAGCTGTTAGCTAACACCTTTACTATGTTAAAGGGGACCTATAATGCTCATATTTAGGTTCATACTTGCATTTTGTGTTTCTACTGGAACAGTGTTTACATGCATAGATGTTCAACACTATTTTATTTAAAACAGTCTGTGCTGGAACATCTGCATTCACAACACATTCTCACTCCAACCTCGTCACATATTGACGTTTGGTCATGGACTTTCCACGTCCACATACGACATGCAAGGTACCCTGGGTGCGTTGGTTGTTGACGTTCACCGTGTCAAGTCCTGCTGACATGAATTGTCGTCTTTCCCATTTTCACGGGAAATTTACCATTTACAGACTCTTTCAAAGTGAATGCACTTAGTCGCCACAACACCGCAAATTAAAAAATTTTTTCCAACAACTAACGCACATGGTTGGGTTTAGGAAAAAGAACAGGAGTTGACTTGATGATCCTACAGGATGCGAACATTGCTCTCCCAGGTGAAAGTTTGTTGGACCGATCCACCACCACTCCTACCCACCCTACTCAGACTTTCACAGCCTTAACTTGACACTTAACACACACTGCAGAGTGCCGTTGAACTATAATTGCGACTAGCTGTATATCACGCCAACATTAAGGGATAGCTTTTTTGTCAGTGTCTGACGCCGCAAATCATTGCCCAAGCACCAGATTTCGACGACTTTGGAGTGAGACCAGGTTGGTTTTCACAGTCTGTCTGAGACGCCCAACTCTTGCTGGAAAGATGGCTGACTACTTCAGAAAAGAAAATGTACTGCAAACACAAAAAAGGATTATCTTTTCCTCGGCTACACAATCTAAAGGTGCATTGAAAGCCAGAAATCAATAAAGCCTTTATGAAAGCGGAGGAATTGGTGTTGCTAGCAGCTGTGGACATGCGCCGTGAGATGGGCCCTGTGGAAAAGGTTGAGAACCCCCAACTTAAAGAAAGTCCTTATGTTTGTTTACGACTAAGTCATAGTGTGTTATAAACCAGTTATTAATTGTTTGTAAACTCATCAATATGAAACAGGAGGGGTTAAAGAGTCAGCAGAGCATCAGAGGTTAGGATGTGATAGAGGAGGTCTCAGCAGTTACCAGGGTCTGTGTGAGCCCCTCCTCAGGGGTCCCTCAGAAAGGCAGGAGGGGCCACAGCTCCGGGTTCAAAGAGCCGTCCCGTGCCCGGCCTCACCCTCACAAATGGGCGTCATCTTCATGAGCTCTCTGCCTGCTCCCACAGTCAGACACCTAAACACAACACACACACACAAATAACTATATAAACACACCCTCACATCTATTAAACACTTACACTCTTTAATGCATTCATAAACACACACCAGAACACACACAACACACCCCGCAGGCCCGCAGACACAAAGAGACACGCAGGGCCACAATGAGGCGTATTTACACTCTGACGCATGTGTTCTGACCTGTGTTTGCATTAATGGGAAGGTGTTTGGCACCTTGATAAGGACAGTTAGTTGATCATTGCCATGTGGCACAGTGTTCACCTCTGTGAGACTGCGGGACGGACACGGAGGCGTCCAAAAGAAACACTCTTCTGACCTCTAGTGCCGGAACCTGTTATTCTTTTTAAACATTAATGGAAAGTATCTAAGCACATGTACACAAGTGCTGAACTTACAGTGAGTCCAAGTTTGAGGTATTTATTTAAGAATTTAATTTTATGTTACTTCCTATCATTCATCTACATTTCAGAGGGAAATATTATACCTTTTACTGGACTAAATTTATCTGACAGCTGGAGTTATTAGTTACTTTGCAGAATATATTTTTACAAACAAAACATGTGATCATTTATAAAATATGACACTGTACTTTAGACTAAAGCTGTACTTGGTAACTTTGGTTGGTAACACAATATTTTTGCGTGACAATTTCATATCAATACATGGACGACAATTATACATTTTTTATTATATAAATTATTAATCTTGCAAATACAAATTGAACTTCTGAAAGCCTTCTAGGATAATAAAATCAAATGCTTTTTTTCCAGTCTATTTGCTGCAATAAAAATGAGGAATGAACAGACTGAAACCTTTATCTTATTCGATAAAACAGATGTTAACAATGTTTTCCCTTGGAGACATAATTTGCAGTTGAATAAAGGTGATAAATCACAATATATCGCAATATATTTTAGTGCAATACTATTGTATCTTGACAAAACTACTGTGATAATATCATATCCTGGATCCTCTGAAGATTCCCACCCTTACTTATGGCATAGTCACTGAAACTGTCACTATATTTACACAGCACTAAATTAGACAGATAATCTGTAATAATTTTTTTTTTTAAATCTTATTACGTTGCTGACTCTACTGACTTGCAGTGCCTCACATTTTCAAACTAGGCAGCACTGATTAAATATGAATCAAGTTTCTGTTTCTGCGCTGCCTATTTCTCACCTCAAAGGTTTTCAGAAACATATTTTAGTGCACCGTTTAGCTGTAAAATGAGCATGTTGGTTCAGCTGGTGGGTGGTGCTCTGTGCTCTCAACAAGGCAGTTGTGTCACAAGCTTTCTCACTTTACAGCTAAACAGTGCACTAAAATATGTTTCTGAAAAAGTGAGAAATAGGTAATACAGTAACAGAATCTTGAGTCATATTTGATCAGTGTTGTCTCATCTGACAGTTTGACCGCAGTTCACAAGCAGTGACTGACAGCTTCATTGGAGACTCTTTAGCTCTGATTGGTTGTTCATGTCATGGTCGTGGTCTGATCCTAGCGAATGCCATTAGAAGCAGAACAAAGAGGAGGGGAAAATGATTTTTTTTTTTTTTACAGATATGATATGGTGACAGTTTCAGCAAAACATGACACAAGGTTATTTTCATAAAAGTTAGCAACTGTAGCTTTAAGCTAGTCAACAGTATATAATGTATTTACAGTGTGCAGTAATGATATTCCAATAATGATACATGTATAATAATACAGCCTAACTCTCTGAGAGGAACAGCTCTGTCCAACACATACTTTTACTCTGATACTTAAAGTACATTTTGCAGTTAATGTTTTTGTACTTAAGCTTAAGTGAAATATTAAGCGTAGGACTTTTACTTGTAACAAAGTACTTTTGCAGAGCTGTGTTGCTACTTCCACTTGAGTATTGAGTATTAATTTCTAATGATGGGACCTTTTATTCCATTCAAACATTGTAGTACTCTTTAAGGAGTATTTCTTCTTCAACTAGTTTTCAATTAATGTTGTTTGTAAAGTAGCACTTAAAACATGAGCCTTTATTTCCAACAAATCAAGAGTAAACGTTCAATACCCCACTTTTTACAAAATGATAAAAAGCTTTACAGATAAAAAGACTATAAATAAAAATATAAATAAAATGGATTTATAGTCTTTTTTTCTGTAAAGCTTTTTATCATTTTTGTAAAAAGTGGGGTATTGAACATCTACTCTTGATTTGTTGGCTATCACGTGTAACACACCTGTAACACATCAGAGCACACAACAACTGCACCAGAACATACATAATGTACTATAATGATTTGGGAGATAGTTAAGCTGGTATAAGTCATATATCTATGGCTAGAAACTAATATAATAATATAATTATTTCATTTAGTTGCCGATATGTATTATGAGATGTGACGAATTCTTATTAGAGTGAATTCTTATTGTTTTCATAAGTAATAAAACATTGCTGGTGAATAAAAATGTTGCAGATCAAGTCATGTTAAATCAAGTTTATTTGTAAAGCCCAATTTCACACACAATACAAAAAGATTTCTACTGCTACGTGTGGTTTAAAAAGGGTCAAAATTAGATTAGAAGACAAATAAATAAATAATAAATACATAAATTAAAAAGGCAATAGTGCAATACTGCTTTCAAGAAGTAGTGATTGTGTGCAAACTGACGACTGCAGTATCATCCATACTCAAGATGTAATTCATCTTTCAGGATGACCAGCAGACGTTTTCTCAAGCAGAGATGCAGATATGTTATTAGATTATTACAGTGAATAAATATTAAATTATCCGGCGGCGTGTGTCATTTTCTGGCAGACATTTAAAGGAGCTGAGCTGCAGGAGCTCACCCTGGTTGTTGGAGCTGAACTTGACTCTGACCAGCATTTCTCCTCCGTCCTGCTCCACAGCGCCTCCCTCTGAACTCTCAGCCTGATGGACACAGAGACACAAGATAGAGGAAGGAAATTAGCAACTCAGAAAACAATCCCTCAGGCAAATATGGAGACCTAATGTGTCCAAAATCTATTAAAAACCAAATAAACAAAACATATTAAACATAACAAAATATGTTATTTTTGTTATGTCCTCTGTATAACATCAGGACATCTGAACCAGTTTTACCTTTCCACAAAGTGGGTACCAGTGGAAGCACTGGGACTCCTTGTCCTCAAACCTCCAGCCGTCCAGTGGTACAAGGACCTCGCCGAGAAACATCTTCCTTTTCAGGGATCCTGAATGCCACACAGAGGCCCGCAGTCTCTTTCCAAACAGGAGGTGGCGCTCTAGTTTAAACTGTCAAGAACCAGACGAGGAGCTTAAATTAGTTTGAGCTTGATATGACACCACATTAACAGCGAACAGAAGCAACAAATATTCTTCTTTTTACCGTAAAAACTTCATTATAAACCGGATCAGTCGTGTTTTTCTTCACTCTCGTCTTCATCTTGCCGCTCTTTCCCGGCAGCATGTGGAGTTTGACGAATCTACACAGAAAAAAGACAGGACGCAGAGGTGTTGTTAAAGAATCACACAACAAACTGCGGTCACACATGTACATGTACGCATAAAGTTGTATTTATTTTCCTTACGGGTGACACTTCTTCTTCTTGCTGTCTCCGCAGGTGAGATTTCTGCAGGCGCCGACTGTGACCTCCAGACAGGAGGTGTGGGTGTTGTAGGCCAGGGCCAGCTCCAGCTCCCCTGCGATGCTGATGCTCTCGAAGAGGCTGCAGTCTGTGCTGATGCTGCTACTGCTGCTACCCTGAGGGGGGAAAAAATATTGTTAAAAGCGCAGAAAGACTGTATCTGATGGAGATTAACAGGAGTACGGAACAGAAAAATGGATTTTGTCTTTGGCTATGTTCACACTGCAAACCTCATGGCTCATTTATGCTAAACTTTAGCTTCGTATACGGACACAGACTGCGTTGTCTTCATCTGTATTTGTGCACTTTTCTGAAAGCTTACGGATCCAAACAAAGTGGAGCACATTATGTGTAGGGTAGTCCAAGTGAGATACGACTGTAGGACGTGACATTTGTGAACAGACGATAACGAGGATGAGGAGTAAGAGAGGCAGTTTTTAAGTATGGCTTTTTGTGGAGCAAAGGCTGCTAATTCTGTACGGAGGTGTGCGTGGATGCAGAGTTGGAGCCAGGAGTGGAGGGATTGTGACGTAAACGGCTTCGCTAAGACAGACTACCTCCATCGCAGCTGTCTACCATGTTTGTATTCACTGAGTGACTCCAGCCAGCACAGAATGGTGACAGATGTTGGTCCAGAGTGACGTAAAAGTTGCACGAATTCTTTTCAGACTGCGGTCACAGTGTAAAAAATCAGGGTCCGTATTCACAAATGTTCGGAGAACACTCTCAGAGAGCTCCTAACTTAGCCTAAAAACTTTTAGTAAGGAGTCTTAGTTTAGGAGTGATTTAGGAAAGTTCTCAGAGCAAGGGACAGAAACTTTTATGTTGGTGAGGATGTGTGGTTGACCCTGTTGCTAGGTGTGATGCATCCTTTTGTGGGTCTGCAAGGTGTGGACACCCAGTGGAAATGAAATGAAAGTGTTGTGGGTGTTGGTGTGATCACTCTGCTGATGGAAGGTTGAGACAGAATCAAGTCATCACTGCTGCACTGTTGCGTCTTGGGATCATTTTTATTTCTGGCGTTATAGCGTTGGGTGGAAAATGTGTGTGTATCCCTACTGACATCAACCATACATATTATTCCTGCACAATCTAATCCATAGCAACTCAGTAACTCACTTGAAATGGCCACTATTGAATGAAAATACAGACAGTACTTACTGACTGTCATGCCGACAAGAAGTCCAGTGTAGTTTTTAATCCACAAAACTCGTTCGGGGTATCGAGTATAACAGCTAGCTGGATTTTTCCATACACTTGAACCCACGTACAAAATCATTTTGAAAATGTAATAAAACTCCGCTAATGCATTTAAAAAACGTCAGAACGGCTCGTCCGTCGTAATCCAAGTGCCCTGAAGCCGCAGCATGCAAAATGGACTTGAAAAGACGTAATTTACTCCACTTTTACAGCATCATTTCTCACCGTGGTCAGTTAGCCTGCAGGCGTGCTG
This sequence comes from Epinephelus moara, assembly GCF_006386435.1. NCBI lineage: Eukaryota > Metazoa > Chordata > Actinopteri > Perciformes > Serranidae > Epinephelus > Epinephelus moara. Next base: position 22,255,122 of record NC_065517.1, on the reverse strand, counting down.
TGTTTACATGGCAACTCGTGCGAGACTCGAGAACGTTCAGAGTCTCAAGTCTCGCACAATGTCCAGGCACTTGGATTACGACGGACGATTTTCATTTTCAAAATGATTTTGGACGTGGGTTCCATGCACTTCAAGTGTATGGAAAAATCTGGCTAGCTGTTATCCTCCGATACCCCGAACAAGTTTTGTGGATTAAAAAACTACACTGGACTTCTTGTCGGCATGAGGGTCAGTAAGTACTGTCTGTATTTTAATTCTGAAGTGACCATTTCCTTTAAGAAACTCTTAAATCTCTTAAAACAGTTTTTTTTACCATAAGGAGCTCTTGTAAGGGCTAAGATAACTTTTATCTTTACAAGGATCTCGTCTTAACTATAAGGGGAAATTCTAAGAAAACGTCACAATTCTAAGAATTTTCTAAGAACTTCGTCACTAGTAGCAACTCTTAGCACTAGGAAGCTTTGTGAACACAACCCCAGATCTGTGTCTGGTTCAGGACCACATATGAAAATGTTCCAAATCTAAATGCAAAAGATCAGATTCTATGTGATCTGTGTGATTCACACTGTGATGATGAAAAAAGGTCTGAGTCACCTTTAAGGAAAAATTTATGATAGAGCCACTCTTGCAGTCTGAGCGTAGCCTGAGCTAGGAGGCTATAATTATCATAATCTGTGGTGTGACCATCACAGGATGTCACTTGGGGATGTGTTTTTATCAGCTTTTACTTACTCTCCTTCCTCCAGAGTACTCAGAACCACAGGAAGTTTCTTCTTCCGCCCCGGTGGAGGAGCCATCCTGGTCGCTGTCTCTGTTTTTCTTGAAGAGGTTCGGAAGACTGGGGCCTTTGAAGAGCTGAAAAAAAAACAAGAGTATTTCTTCACTGATAGTTCCCTGTAAGTGCCAGTAGGGACCAGTAAAGGTCTTAGATTACTCTAAGCTCCTGTTAGTGGCCTTGTTCAGTGGTCTCATTGACTGATTTAGATTGTGAAAGTCAGCTTGGTCTAAACATGTCTGCAGCAGATGACTCAGGTGAAGGATTTGGGCTGCATTTGTTTGCTGAGTAATTTTCGTAGCTGCACTGACTGTATGAACTGCTGACTTACATGGCTCGCTTTGCTGATGTCGGTGTCAGAGAGGCTCTTTTGGGAGCTGTAGGTGAAGCGCGACCCTCTCTGGTTGTCCACTCTCAGCAGGTCTTCTCGCACATCGTTCTGAGAGGTGGAGGTCTCTGCGATTAAGAAACAAGATGCGTCAAATCTCAGAGACAGAAAAGCAAAGTGGATGTCTAACAGTGTTGCAATGCCTGCAATAAGCTGTTGCTATCTGTGCCCATCATCTCATGCAACTTCTGGTGCAGTGAGGATGATGAGCTCAGTAGGGTTTTTTTCAATTGCATCACATTATTTCAGGCGTATTTCCTTTGTGGTTATTATTGCACGTATATTCAGCTCATCAGATTATGTCGTGATAGCATTCAGAGGAAGCTGCTCATTGTGAAGTTGTTCAGAGGACAGGTTTAATAATGCACACACTTACTTTTAATATGGCTGGCGAAAGAAACCATGAGATTCTCCATGGAACTCGTAAAAGGTTTGGAGTTTCTAAGATCCTGCAGATCAAAACACAGCATTTATTAGCGCTCAGTTTCTACATTTTAAACTTTTTACTGTGAAGTAATGCTGGAAATATGTCAGTGTTTTACCCCAGATCTGCTCAGGTAATGATAATCCATGTAGGGCGGAGGAGTGGGAGGCACCACTGATATATGGCTGTGGAAAATATCAGGAAAAAACACGTTTTTATTATTTAATGTTCATGTGTTTTCATTTAATGAATCAAGGCATTTAAAATAAACACATTGAGATTGCTTGTACCTCAGCACATTGTAGGTCCTCAGCAGTGTTTCTCCGACCATCTCATATTTGTCTGCAGTGAACATGAATATTATGAATGAACAGCACAAATGAGAAAGTCATTTACTCATCATCAAAGAGATGAGTGGAGGACGATAGTGACACTACATATGACTTCCCTGTGACTGCTGAAACAGTCTGAGAGTCATAAAACACTCTCAGTTATGTAAACATTAATAAACACAAGAAAATATTTCAATATTATATGACATTTGCCTATGATTTACACACAAATACATACACACACACAACATAATTTGTATAAATACTACCCCTCTGCCTCTTGTAATACATTACCACCCTGTAAGTACTCAATAATTCAGTAAAACCCCAACTATAAAGCAAACAGCTCAAACAAACACAACCCATCTTATCCATATTTTATCAATCAGTGTAGTTAAACTGGAAGATATCAAGGGCGCATCAATAATTAATAACTATGAATTTACAAAAAGGAAACCATGTGTGAAAACATGTTGTACTGTAAACAAACCTGTGGTGACCGGAAATCTCTTTGCCTTCTCCTCTAAGAACCACTCTCCAGACCTGATCTTCACCTCCCTGTGATGGAGACACAAACAAACATACAGTTACATGATGACATTATTAGCACTCATACGTATTCATACTGAAAAAGAAGAGCAGACAGTACATTTATTCTTACAACATCATTATTTTTAGGTCATGGTATTCTTCTTTCTTCCTATTTTACTAGTTTGATTTTTAGTAGAGATAAAGTATTTTGTGTCTTGTGGTTTCAAACTTGCCAACATAAATGTTATAAATGGTCCCTCTGTAGCGGACAGGAAGTAAACATAGACCAAAGCTGTTTCCCTAGCAACAGAATAGCAAAAAGGTCTCTTTTTTGCAATCACGCTCTCTTTATAGCTCCATTTTTGGTCTCCACCACAGAAATAGAATAGCAGTCATTGACTGTCTTTCTATTTTTGCTGTCTTGAACCTAGTCGAGGCAGAGGCTGTGGCACGCTCAGTTTTTAAGCTAGCAAGAAGATAGTGGTATCTCGTGAAACTAGACAACCTAAAGCATCTATTGGTACCAGCCATGTCCGTATAGCTTGTGGGGAAGGGGGTTAAATAATACTCCGAATGTAGGCGAAATTTTGGCGAGGGAATAACTGACGTCTATTTTTAAAGGGGTCTCAAGAACTCTCAACCCAACCCATCTGAATGAAAATGGGTTCTATAGCCACAAATCTAACTTAAACTTGAGAAGGCTTGTTCCCCGTAGATGTTTTGCTCCTTACAATCAACATACTCTTTTAAGTTAAAGCTGTATATTTGTCTTTTTAAGGAAAAGGACAACCAGCCTATCTGAAGAACAATGAACACATACATAATACATGAAATCAGGATCGCTGTGGAAATCCAAATGTTATCTGTACTGGTCTATGCACATCAGATAATTAGTAACATTAACTGTTAATAGTGTACAGTGGGTTTTTAGGGCTTTTTTGCCAAAAACAGCTGGCTGAAAATGACACTATGAGAGCCGTTTGACTCAACCAAAAAATAAAGTCGCAGCCCGGACAGCTGAACGACAAGCTACAACTAAGGATCATAAAAAGCGACTTCTTTCGCATTGTCATTTAATACATTGTTATCATAGAAGTATTAATTTTAGACACGTTAAAGGGGAAGTTTAAAGGGGAAAATAAGAGTCATTATAAAATATCTGGTAATAGATTTAAACAAAATTAAAGCCAGTGCGTGAGTTTCAGAATTCAACTAAACATATATACGGTCATGTTCTGCTGTGATTTGAGCATAGGATGTGTGACTCTCTATACCGCACCTGTAGGCGTGGCAGACCGTGCACTTCCAGTTCACCGCTCCCACGCACACACGGCACTTGCTGCAGATCCGGTGGCTACAGCCGCGGCAGACTGCGCCCAAGTTCCAGAGCTTTCCCAGAGGCCTCTGGCAGCGGGCGCAGGTCCGCTCACCATACTGTCGGGTGGAGCTCTTGGCACCTCTACGTCGAAGCTCCTGGAGCTCATGTTTCATCCTCCTGAGTTGAAGAGAGAGGGATAAAAGACATTTTTAGGCAATTTACACGGAGAAGACTGTCACAATTAACATCCTTTTTTAATCATTTAAAATCCAGATTATAAAATATACTAAAAGAAACAGAAGAAGCAAAAATGAAAACACCAAACCTTTTTTCCCGACATTTTAATTGCATTCTGTTAACCTCATTTGTCACCGCTCTCATGATGACACCCTCCTGTCAGCATCAGTATAAAGTCTCTATGACAGTAAATATGAAAGTGTTCATAAATTACTCACCTTATCCTGTCGTCTTCTATGGCACGCAGCTGCTTGTCTCTCCGAAGAACCTCCAGGACTCGTTCTCTCTCCAGAGTTTGAAGCAAACTTAAATCCATCTTTGAATAGTCGTCTTTGATCATGTGTATCACTCTCACTGGTCCTCTTCTGTCTGTCTGTCTCTGCCTCACCGTCTTTTGTTTTGTTCCTGTCTCCTCCTCCGCTCCTCTTGTACCCTCCCCCTTACTGGAAGCAGACCTCCTCCTTCAGTCCTCTGCAGCTGATAGAGCAAACAGTGAGGTAGTAAAGGTTATTCTACAGTATGTGCTGCTGGTGAAATCCCCACATCTCCTGATTGTGTTCTCCACGCAGTCCCTGTCCACGTCAGAGCCAGATAGAGCCCTCCTGAGCAGACAGTTGTAATGTTTCCACTTGGATGATTAAACCGTGGAAAACCCTCCTTTAATATTCTTTTCTCTAAAGGCAAACGAAGAACCTGATGACGCAGATAGTTGGTCACCAAGAGTAACCCTACTCAACACAGGATCAGATAAGATTTGAAACAAACAATATCTAAGGCTTTAAATCCTGATTTTCTCACACTGCTCATGTCCTCATCTCCTCCTATGTCAGGTTTTTTTTTTTTTTTTTTTTTTTTTGACCCATTACTCAACCTCTCTGCTGGCAAACCACCAGCGCTCCCTCAGCTGCAGGAAGAGCAGTGATGCTTCACTGATGTCAGAGCTGCAAAACAAACCAAATGCCAACCCTTGCATTATTGATGGCTGACGTGCGTCTGTGTTCTACTTTCCTTCTTTTTTCTTTTGCAGGTCAGTAGACATTTTCAAATCTTATTCAAACGGATAAAAATGAATTTCATGAAGACAGTCATCACCTGAAGCTTAACATCTCTATAAATTAACATTAGAGGTTTGTTTTGTAAAATGTAGACACAGACTAAAATGCTTTATTTTAGAGGTACAGTTTGATATTTTGGGAAATACGCTCATTTGCTTTCTTACCAAGTAAGAAGGCTAACACGACTCTCGTGGCAAATAAGAAGCCACAGCCAGCAGCTGGTTAGCTTAGCTTAGCACAGTGACTGTAAGATGGCAGAAACAGCTAACCTCGGTCTGTCCGAAGGTGACAAAATGTGAGGCCTGGGACACATGCTGCGTCTTTTAACACCTAGAAATGTGAGGTTGGGCGCTGGGTGCTACTCTTGTGTCATTTTCAAGGGTGCAGAGGAAGGTTGTGCTCCTAGACTGTACAAATAATGAACGTAGCGACTGTGAAGTCACCCACTGGTTTATGGGCTGCCATATGGGGGCCTTGAGTTTGGCATTTTGGCCGTCGCCATTTTGAAATTTTTGGAAACGGAAGTGACCATATTTGGACGAGAGGCTGGTGCTGTAGAGGAGCGCGAGGTGGATCTGACTGAGAAGCTGAAGACACTATCAGCAGACAGCCTGTCACTCAGAGCAGCCTTGCCCGTAATTATGTGTAAGTTTAAGCCAAAATTAAATGTAAACATGAGTTATATAAAAAATTCACCCCCCAAAAGTTGCCATGAATGTTGAAATTAGCTACAGAGACCAAAACCGTTTTTTGTACCAGGCTGTAAACATGTTTATTTCTGCTGTAAAGTTGGACATTTTAACATGGTGGTCTATGGAGACTGACTCGCTTCTGGAGCCAGCCTCAAGTGGCCATTACATGAACTGCGTTTTTTGTCACTTGCGTGTCACCTTCATTTTTCAGCCTCGGATGGTGCCGCTTGGTTGTGCCTGATGTTGCTAAGCAGCAGTTATCAGTTCCGAGCTGTTTGGAGGCATTGTTTTTTAAGTACATGTTAAAATATTGTCTGTGGGACAGATAAAGCTCCATTGAAATGACCACCTTCTTCTTCATATTGCCTACAGACTGATAATAAAGGAAGAAAGGAAAGATGCCTGTCAACTGTGATTGGTTGTTCCTAGTCATGTGACATGCATATTACAATAGTTGAAATTTCCCTGCATTTATGTAGTGTGTCAGAATAACTGAAAAAATGAGTTCCCGACTGGACAAATTCACATGAACGCCCCCCGGAAAGTCAAAACAACAACTCAGAAAGTCAGTGAAAAGTCTGGTACAGGTTGCTGAGTTGAAAGTAAATGTTTAGTCGATGGTAAAAACCATTCTATTAATTTACTTATTGTATGTCGATGTTTTGCTCACATGTAATTTGTGGATGGTTGTAACCGTTAGAAAAGTTATCATTAGCATTAACCAGGCAAAGCAATATTTAATCGTTTTGGCAACCTTTACTAATGAATGAGCCATTACTGGCCCCCCCAAAAAAGAAATCAGTCAGTCGAAATGCAAAACATATTTGAAAAAAGGTAACAGCCTATTAAGTCTAAATTAGCAAATCAAAATTACGAATAGAACTAAATGAGCATTCTTTAATATGATTTACTACAATGTGGCTCCTCTGCAGTGGGATATTTACAATATATTTACTTAGTACTTTAACTTTGCAGCGTTGGTGGTGACAGCAAATGAATCTGCCCACACACATTATTAAATCCTCTATTTTCCTCCAAGACTTTTGCTTTTTTGGATTTGGAGCCCATAGCTAGCCTTGCTAGACAGACCCCAGATTAGCTACTGCTACTGAAGTTGAGCAATATTTAGAGGAAAAGCACCAGGTTGTTGACATTTAACGCACATTTTAGCTGATGAAACTTTTAAACATATTTTAATACAGTGTATAGGCTACACATTTTTACAGTTGTAGAATGCAATAAACACTTTTGGGCCTGCTATAATGACAAATTAAAACCTGAATGTTAAAAAATAACCGTTAACCAAGGGTCTAAAGAGCTGCATGCAGGTTTCAGGGGACGTACTGGTGCTCAGCAAGTCTGTGACAAAATCCCCTTTGATATATAAAGCTTCAATCTGATATCAACATGTTGTTTAAAAACTCTGAGCAATAAAATACAATGTATCTTCTTTGTAATGTCCAAGTTGTTTCCACATTACGACTTCAAGCTCATGAACACATCAAACTCGAAATAACAACCTGCCAACTCGGACAGAGGGTTCATCTGAGAAGCATGTGAATACAGCAGTGGGTTATATCAGGGTGCAGCTGTCACACCTTAAAAAATAGTCGAGGGTGCAAAAAAACGTGACGTGTCCAGGCTCTTAGAAACTTGTATCTAGTCTGTTTAGTCTGAAACGGATCTTGAAACTGGAACGTGGTGCACCTAGCAGATTTTGTTATCAATAGACAGAGTCAAGCTAGCTGCCTGCAGATGGTTAGCTTAGCTTAGCACAGAGACTGGAAACAGGGGGAAACAGCTAGCCTACCTTTGTTATATTGACCTTGTTGGTATCCCTGCCACCCCTAACAGGATAAACAGTTACGGAAAATGAATGAATGAACTTATTGGCATTGCAGAATTTATTGTAGTGTCATGTGCCAAGCTGAGCTAAGTGGCTATAGCTTTGTTTCAATTTATCCTACAGACACATGGTATTGATCTTCTCATTTCACTCCTGGCAAGAAAGTGAATAAGTGTATTTTCCAAAATGTCAAGCTCTCATTTATTTAATTACAGGGTTTCATTTTTCAAACATCTCAATTTGGAGCAAAACCTCTTTCCCCTACAGCAGCAGATGAGTGACGCGTGGTGCACGGAGAGGAAGTGGCCTGTTGAATAGCTGGATGGCAGCCTGGGTTGGTAGATAAGAGCCTGTCCTTGTTACTATCCAGAGCTGCCGGGAGGCCGGAGAAAACAATCAGTGTCAGCTGTAATTAGGCCCCATGGCTCACACAGAGGGATACAGCTGTTATCTGTCCTCTGCTGACGTGCACCATGCCTGAAGGGATTCTCTCAAGTTGTAAATATAAATGAGGCAAGATGTGAAACATGCAACAAGAGGAAGGTTGTGATCTCCTCAGTGTTTGTGTGTGATGTGATTCCTTATTTGAAGCTCTCAGTTTGACACTTAAGCGTGTACATGGGATGATCACCATCACGTCAATGCAAGTCATTTCACACTCGCCTCTACTATGCAGAGGACAATAATGATTCAGGCGGTCCGTGGTTTGGTGGTGACTGTGAGTTGACATCCGAGAAGAGATGGTGGGAGCCCATGTCAGCCCACCACAGCAGTGACAGTAAAGGACATCTGACTGATTACACCCAGACCCAAATACGGTGTCTGAGAGCCGTGAGAAAGACAAAGCCAGTCACGAAGTCTGTTGTGTGTTTCCTACCCAGAGCGACACTTCTTGGAAGTCTTCTTGGCAGCATGTCTGCTCTCACAGCCAGACTCATCACCACAAGTAAATTCCAAATAAAAACCAAGCGGCTGTCACAGCCACGCTCATCCACCACAATCACCGACACTGAGGGTCCATTATTTTAGAAAGAATTACCTGTTCTTCCAAAGCGTTATGAGGTCACATGACATGTTATGAAAGCGACTCAAAATACCTCGCAGGAATTCATCTGCGTGGTGTTGACATCTGTATTTTTAAAACCGTGCAGTGGGTTTCTGAGTAGTTTTCAGCAGCTCATCTTTATGTTGTTTGTTTTACAGTAACTTAAATTCCATGTTAAAAATAGGAACAGCAAAGTTGGGGTTAAAAAGTTGCTCAAACTGCACCAGTGCACCAGCTTTTGCAACATTCACACAACACCTAAAGTAAAAAAGCAAGCAATTATTAAACAGATGAACCAAAACTGAAATTTCTTCAGCATGCACAGATTTATACTGTACATGTGCCTCTGTCAACACGTGACACAAGAATGCAGAATATCAAACACCTCACACCAGACAGGTAAAGAATACTAAAAAGCACAGAACAGGAAATTTCCATACATGCAGAGTATTCACAGACTTGCAGCAGTCACTGTGGATTCCCCCCCCAACGATGACTACACTATGAGCTGCCATTACAAAACATTTACTCATCACCACCCTTTTGCTGCTAAACCTCAACTGAGATATTAATTCTTTGACGACGACAGGAAAGAAAGCTTGTGTTTGTGACCTGAGAACTAGGTCACTGCAGAGAGATAAAGATGTGCAGAGTGGTAATCTGCAAGATCTTACCTTCAGGCTCTCTGCAACGCCGGAGTGGTCAACCCAAGGAAGTGGCAGATTTTATAGGCTACACAACGAGAAACACACACAGAGCTCAGTTTCCTTCCTTTTCTGAGTTTGCACACACTGTTGCAATCTGGAGAGGGCACACAGAGCGGCTGATGGTATCACAGTTTCTTTGAGGTGTGATGCCGTGTGCAGAAAGTTTCTTTGCAGCCCTGCTGAAGGTGTGATGGGCACGTAATAAAGAGTACAAGTCACAGGGTCAGTGTAGAAGAGTTTTTATATGAAATTGTGTTCGACCGTTGTCGCTGTTTGTGACAATACAAAAAAAAAAAAAGCTGTAATACATGTTGAACTTTTCTTATTTTCCACAAACTACCTGCTGACTTCCAGACAGTCGCTGTGAAGAGCAGACATAAAAAGACTGAAATTGTGTTGATCCCAGAAATAATTTCAACTGAAAAGAGACACACACACACACACACACACACACACACACACACACACACACACACACGGATGGATTACTCGATGGGACTACTGGGCTGCAGTTTTTCAACAGACAGCTGCACCTGACACTTCTGCTTCACCTGCAGAAAGTCACTCAAAACAGAACGACCACGAAGAGATGTAAAGCTACCAGAAAAGCCAGTAGCTACAGAGAGACACAGAATTACTAAAAAGAGATGCAAATTCACAAGGAGATGCAAGACGCCTCCACAGATGCAAAACATTAGACACAAAATGACGGTAAAATACTTAAAACTACAATGAAGAGATATGAAGCAAAGAGACAAACAGTGACAACAAAGAGAAAACAAAATGACTACAAGGAGATGCAAACTGACAAGGAGATGTGAAGCGCCTCCAGAGATGTAAGACAAGAAAGACACAAAACTATGACAAAAGAGACACAAGACAATCATGAAGAGCTGCAAAATGAACACAAAAGATGTAAAACAAACACAAGTGGATGCAAAATGACCACAAAGCGACTCGAAAGAACTTCAAAGAGATGCACCTACAAAGATGCAAACCCATAGAGACACAAAATGATGATAAAAGAAATGCAAAACGACCATAAGGTCAGATGAAAAGCTCCAAGACAGACCATGCACATGGCTACAAAGAGACGAAAACTGACAACAAAGAGAAAACAGAATGACTACAAAGATGCAAAGACACAAAACTACGATAAAAGAGACACAGGACAATCATGAAGAGATTCAAAATGACCAGAAAAGACGTTCATGGCTACGAAAAGAGAAAAAAACTACTACAGAAAGATGCAAAACAAACACAAAGGGTCAAAAAATAACAACAAAGGGGCTTAAAAGAACTTCAGAGAAGATGCAAAACATTAGACACAAAACTACAATAAAAGAGACACAAGACAATCATACAGAGAGACACAAATAGAGAAAACTACAACAAAGAGATGCAAAATGCAACCAGAGATGTAAAACTACAGAGTGATGCTAAATGAACACAAAAAGATGTAAAACAAACACAAATAGATGCAAAACGACTACGAAGAGTCACAAAATGACGACAAAGGGGCTGGAAACAACTTCAAAGTAATGCAAAACATTAGACACAAAACTACGATAAAAGACACACAGGATAATCATAGAGATGCAAAATGACCACAAAAAGACTGAAATAGCTACAAAGTGAGAAAACTACTAGAGAGAGACGCTAAATTAACACAAATAGATGCAAAACGACTGCATAGAGTCACAAAATGACAACAAAGGGGCTAGAAAGAACTTCAAAGAGATGCAAAATGACCACAAAAAGACGTAAACTACAACAAAGAGATGCAAAATGCAACCAGAGATGTAATACAACTAGAGAGAGATGCTAAATGAACACAAAAAGACGTGAAACAAACACAAATAGATGCAAAGCTACTACAAAGAGTCACAAAATGACAACAAAGGGGCTGGAAAAACTTCAAAGAAGATGCAAAATAACCACAGAAAGACACAAAACAACTTTAAAACGAACTGCTTTCAGTTTGTGTGGTGCTTCTATAGTACGTAGTACAGCTGTAACTAATGATTATTTTCACGGTCTATTAATTTGCTGATAATTTCCTTGATTAATCAATTACTACATTGGTCTATAAAATGTCAGAAGATGGTGAAAAATGTCTCTGAGTGTTTCCCAAAGTCCCAGATGACGTCCTCAGTTTACTTTCACAGAGGAGTAAAGACACCAGATAATATTCACATTTCAGAGGCTGGAATCACAGAGTTTTAACTTCCTTTTACTCAAACGGATTCATCGATTCGTTGGCCATTCTTTTAACTGGCAGCTAACTGATAAAGTGTTCGAGCTCTACTGTGTAAGGGAAGTGGGATCTGTTTACTGTCTGTGGTTCAGAGTTGTCCCACAATCCATCCACGCACACACGCAGGCACGCACACACACACACACACACACACACACTCAAGAATTGAAAACTTATTTCCAAAATGTCATCAACCAAACCAAAAATTTACACAACACTAAAACCACTGTTCAGCAAAACTGATTCTTTCCTTAAATTCTCACGTCGAGTGTTTTTTCTGGCTCCTGCAGCCGGCTCTCCAGATGTGAGGCAGCGGACACAAACGTTTCCAGATGGTCATGTGTTTCTTGAAGTGCCTCTGCCAATAAAAGCAACTGCAGTATAAATAGATTCTTCTTCCATCAATAAATGTTTCTTTTCCCTTTTATTTTGTTCCCGTCCGAAGAAATGCTTTGGAGCCACTCAGCAGACGTGACGGCGTCTTTGGGTCGGAGCTCCGGAGCCTCGTTTACAAAAATGCCCTGTGAATGTTCTCTATAAAATCATTTATAAAAACATCATCAAAAACAAATATACAGCTATCACACATTGATTTGAGGGGGAATGAGAAATATCATAAAAAAAGTGGATGGAACTTGAAGTTGGGAGCAATTTGTTTTGAACACGTCGTTAACTGTGTCCACGTGGACAGAGGCCTGCTGTGCAGACCGATATGGCTTCCTATTGGGTTTAATAATGTCTCTGATGTTAAGCAGTCTGTAGAAACGTCTTGAGTTGTAGCGTCTCTTCCACTGATATCCTGTCGTGGTAGAAGCTGAGTCCACTCAGGTGCTCGATGTCTCGGACTCGCGCCGTGTGGAACTTCATCCAATCCTCCACCCACGACAAGTCTGACCCGCTCTGAAGGGAGAAGAGAGAGGAGACAGAGAAAAGAGGAACAAAGAAAATGTGTTAATCTGTTCATTTTTTTCTCCACTGTGATCTGTCAGCAGGTTTAGACGCAGGTAGGCTGACGTGTAAACGAGCAGGAGAGGAGTCAGCAGTGTTACTCACAGGGCAGCTCTCCGTGTGGTCAGGCCTGTTGGGCAGGATGAAGGACCTGGCCTGCAGCGGACCCTCGCAGTTAACAGGGCTGAAGGTCGAGTTCCCACAGCTGGTCAGGATCAGGAAGAAGTGTGTCGGGATGGGAGCTTCGTTCCTGGACAAACATGAGATCACAGGGTTTTAGAAACTGCCGCCTCCTTTCTGTAAAGCTCTCCTTTTAACTTATGTTTACAGAGAAAAGGAACTTAACACTTACAAAACCTACAATGAGGAGGACACTACTCCCAGTCTCAAACAATTTACCTGCTAGAGCCAACACAAAGTATCTTTATAAAACACTATTTATTAAGAGATTAATACTCAGACACTCAGATAATCTTTTCATCTGGACTGTGTGGGTGTTGTGATCCAAGGACGTAAAGTGGCCCTCCACTTTACGTCCTTGTGATCCAGCCAAGGACGTAAAGTGGAGGGCCAGTGGCTCCTTCCCTACTTCCTATTTCCCTATACGAATTTACGATTGCTAGGATAGTGCAAGGCTAATCAGCGAAGGCAGGGACACACTCTTTGACACCATGGAAGCTATAGGGTATGACATATGAGCAATGTAACTGGAGCTGCTGATTTTGGAGGGTTACAGCAGTTGGCACTAGAAATAAAGGAACAGTGTCTGTTCAGGTGCTCATTAGGTGCAGTCTTGACCTGACAGAACTTGTGAGTACAAGCGAATTGTGGCTATATGCTTGCATATAGGAAGCATTTGTTTATGGTCTTTTATTACAGACTTTTTTTAACTAAAGAATGATAATTTTCACCCATAACTTTACTTAACGTACGAAAAAATATTCCAGACCAAAGCCAACTGTGGATGCCTCAGTGAAACAAATCAATCATCCTCTATGTTCTCTGAGAGTGCGCCACTGATTGAGCCTTTCAGGAAGTACAGACAAGATTTAACAGTGCATGTGTTGTATCCTATCGGTATGATGTGATATGATGCCATGCTTCTCCTCTTTTTTACCTCTTTGGGATGGTAAAGGCATGACCGACCCTACTCTCCTGCTGATTGGGCGAAAGTAGTGGGATTGGTTAGGGTAAGAGTGTCAGGGTAAGCCAAACACAGGCAGAGTGAGGCAGAGTAGGGCAGGTTATGCCCTCACCATCCTAGAAAACACAAATTGCCCCCTCTACTCCCAGTGTCCTTGCTTGGACCACAACCATCTTCAAACTCGGCCTTCATCCTCATCTCAACCACTAACCTGTGAAGTTCTCATGACTGCATCTTGCATGGTAACGCTATCGCTACGACAAATCTGTCAACATCTTGCATGGTAACGCTATCGCTACGACAAATCTGTCAACACACACACACACACACTTGAAACAGCTTCTGTGGTTGGTCTTGCTACAGTAGGTGCCACCAGGACCACATTTTGCCATGACGACACACACACACACACACACACACACACACACACACACACACACTGACTCACAAGGTGAAAATAATACCAGCCATTGTGACACTGTTGTGGCTGGTAAAAATACAGAAATCTCTTGTGTGAATTAACCTGAAACTTTTGCAACTTAGTCAGAAAACTGTTCATGTATGAAGTCATTGCTCACTGTAAGAAGACGATTGAGAAAGGTTCTAAGAATTGTCAGTTACTGGTAAACAGTATCACCAGTTAAAGTGAGAGCCAACCCCAGATTTACTCTGTTTTGGAACAAGCTTTGTCCGCTTGGCGTTTCACCACTATATTTCTGTATTTTTTCAGCGCTGTGTCAGGGATTGCCACCTGGTCACTATTTCTTCGTAAAGTTCTGACCTCACCTGCAAGCCGGCACAGGAATGTCCCGAACGCAATAAGACGAAAATAAGAAAATGCAGGCAGAGGGCAGAGTCTCTGCAGATATTGGAGTGTGGCATCAATCAGTGTGTGGTGTGTAAAAGAAGCATAAATACTTAAAGACCTCAAATTTTGCAAAGTTAAGACACTGCAAAACAATAAATTGCATCTGTTTTTATGCATGTTGCATCTGTGGATACCTATTTACAAAGACAATGCACATTCCTCTATAATCCATGTTAGAAGGTCTCTAACAAAATGAATTCAAACCTATATTGCTCACTTATTATTTTAAGGACAACTGATTGAAAAGCTGGAACAATCAGTTGATTAACAGGAAATTAACTATTGTTAATTACTATTGTTTTAGTCCATTTTTTAAGCAAATTAATTGACAAAGTGTGCATCTCTGACTTACCCTGTAGGTGCTTCCAGTGCATCAACATTTCCATCGTAGTCCTTATCAAATATCGGCCCACTGATGACGTTGACTCCGTTCAGCTGTTGTGAATATTTTGGAAGCAGGACATCATGGACATGGGTCCAAACATCTGTGGTTGAGAATAATACACATAAGAACTTTTAAGTTCTCCAAAAAATACACCACTGATACTGTGGTTTATAGAGAGAAGTGAGTGATTACATCATTACAAGTTAAATTTGAAAGGAATAATCCACCCACCAGCATCTCTGAAGTTCAGTAATTAACAAGTTCTATCTTGGTATGTTTTTATGTGTTATTGATGTGTTGACTGGCCTACAAAGGCAAACTGCTGTAACTACAGGTTTGGTCAAAACTGAGTTATGACAGATATGAAGCCTTTGGATATCCGTTCTGTCTTGTGACAAAATTTCCTGCTTCAATCCATGGAAAATATAAAAGAACCTAAGGTCATGGCATCAGTGACAATGTCTTGAATTTTCCACTGGAGCCAGAGTTTGGTGGTAACCCCTGTCATCTCCCATATAATGATGGGCAGAGCCATGATCTGTCTGGAGCCCAATAACAAGGAAAACAAACGCACACACTGAAATAAAAAATGCAAGTTAACATCACTTTATGTGAATTTTTTAATCTGATGGAAGGATTTTTCAGTCACAGTTGAAACAATGAAGATAAAAGTTATAGTGTGATTTGCCCCGCCCCACTGACTTCAGTAGAACTGACACCAAAGCCTGGCTCTTCGAACGCTGTCACTGACATCATGACCTTTCCTTCTTTTATATTTTCATTTCATTTTCCAGAGATATTAGGGTGTAAAAATTGTAGTAACTACAAAATCAAGCCAAAACCCAAGGCAAACTGCAGTAAATGTAGATACTGTGCTCTGCTTTGGGTTCCCAGAGATCTGGGATTCTGTCGGGGCCTAGGAAAACTGCCTTAAACTTTTTACGGTGGATGGTGAACGTGAAAATGAAACAAAATATTTGATAATCAGCAATGAAGATGATGATGATGTAAGATAATCTCAATTTAGATGAAGTAAATAACAACAAAATAATACTTGAGGGTTATTACTTTACAACAGACATCTATTAATGAAACAAATACAAACTGAATCTAGTGAGAAAAGAAAACATTTTTCCTCATATTGAAAAATATATGACACTTAAATTGTGGTAACTGCAGTTTGCTTTTGCATTACCTATATAACTATTTAGGGTAATACAAAGGCAGTACCGTACCTACAAACCTAGTGCATTTTTGGGGTCATAGGTCACATCACTGATAATGTTTTTTAGGCATAAAAATGACTTTATGAATACCTATTTAAGAAGTGCATTATCACTTTTATACATATGACAAATTTGTCATAGTTTGTCAAAAACTTTGAGGTGATTTATGTCAGTTTCAGTGTTAGTGTAGTTACTGTGGTTAGCCTTTGTGGGGCAGTATTATGTAAGGAATATTTATTAATTTTATCATGTCAATTTATGTAATATTTTGTTATTGCTTTGTTTTAGTCAATAAACTAACCTACAGGTTCACACAGTGTAGAAACACAGATAAGCCACCAGGGGGCAGCATCTATAAGCTGATTAATCCATATAGCTTCCAACAAACACACAGTATTTGGACGGGGGTTTCCTTCCAATGGGACCTCATCTTACTTTACTACTAGGAGAGAGTTTCCACTTATAGTGTGGGTGGTCCCAGTGGAAATCCGACCAAAGCTACATTTTCTGCAACACTCAGCTTTTCAATACATTAATCACCCACCACAATCAACAAGTTTCAACAAAAGCATGCCTCATCTGTGCATCACAGCATGGAGTCACCAAATGCAGCCACACACCCAAATATTTTCACCTCTGACCCAGGTGGTTTTGCAATGCTGTGTAGTGCTGTGAGTGCAGACTTACTCCTCAGCAGAATTAAGCAACACATCTGGGCAAAAGAACAAAAATTAAGAGAATAAACAAACACTTATCCGATGTATAACAAAGATTACTTAACACACAAAGACTCGTTTCATGTGTGGTCCCATCCACTGTCTCTTTAAAGCACTGTGTGGTGGATCAGACGGTAAAATGAATGTTATTGTGAATAAAACTGTGGTGTCTACAGAAGGATGGCAGGAGGATTAACTCTGGAGAAGGTCCACCAACTAAACCTTTAATTGTCTTTAGAGAAAAGGGTTTAACTAAATTAAAGTACAGTAGTCCCATATAATCACAGCGGTTAGATCTTTGGACTCCTGTTATGTGTATTTAAGAACCAAAAGTATAGCCTGTTTTTAGAAGAAAAAAGTATAATATTGAGCAATAAAAACGGCTCACGAGAACGGGCAAACCACAATACCTGCCCTCGGAAAAGTTGAGTGTTTTTACACACACAACAGAGCGTGACATAACGTCTAGTTGTGATCCAGAGTATCTCTTGAGTTCACTAGTTAATTAAATTATTCGCCTCTCGCTCAGCTCAAAAGCTCTCATTCAGTTGTCAAGTGTGGAATTAAATTTTTAACTCATGCATCACCATGATTCGCAATTCCAGCTTTGGTTGCAGCCATAAAAAACAAGAGCCGACACATACTTGGACGAATGACTCACCTTTAAATGCAGGGAACATTGGTGCCATGTTGCTCGTGATTAGAGAGTCTGTCATGGGTCCGTTGGCACTCAGATCTATAGAGAGAAAATGACAAGTGAGGAAAAACTTAATGTGTTTGGAATTTGGGTATAAACACAAACTGCATGTTGTAAAAGTCTGATGTGTGCTGTGAAAAGAGGGAATAAAGATTGACTGTCTAAAAACTAATCTACACATGTTGGTGGAGCTAAACACAAAGAGGTAAAGTCATTTATGGCTGCAATTAGATGATTAGATGATGTCACCAAATGGATTGTGTTGTCTCACCAACAAATAAACTCAAAATATTCAATTTACAATAATGTAAAAGTAAGAAAATATGCAAATGCACATGATACAGACACTGGAATCAGGAAAGAAAGGGCTTTTTTGCTTGAAAAATGATTAATCACCTGTCAAAATAGCTGCAGATTAATTTTCTGATGACAGATTAATTGGTTAATCAACTAATTGTTAAGCTCCAAAGACTTTAAACTGCACAACCTTTCAACCAGAGCCACGAGGAAAATAAAACCACTCAATTTGGTGAGTCCACCTTTGTCACAGCTGTTGGGGAGTGTCTACTTCTCTTTTTCATTCTGTCACTTTCCTTTCTGGAGCTACCTGACACCTGAATCTCATTAAAAATGCAGTGAATACACTTCGTCTCTATTAGGAGGGGGGACACTCTTTACCGTTGCACACTAAAAGCACGGGTGCATTTTAACATGAGAATGTGGCTCTGAAACATGTCAGCTTGAATTCAACACCCGGCTGGGGACGGCATGCTGTGACTCCCTCCACCACATACATACATACATACACACTCGCTAACACACACACACACACACACACACACACACACACACACACTCACTTGGGGGATGCAGCAGGCCGAAGGACAGAGCGGGGTCACTTCTGTAGCGCAGACACAGCTGGCTGTTGGCCGGTGGGATGCGTACGTCAGCACGAACACACTCCTCCGCCTCTGGGCTCAGGGTTTGGATTTTGGTCTGAGAGAGAAGATCAGTCAGTTGTCGACAGTGAGTGAGTGTTGTGTAAGATCACTTGGCTTGGGTTTGCGTCGCCCGCGTATATGGGTCAGCGAGGGCACTGCACTGTTTCTGTTTGCAGAGCACTCGAAAAACTTGCTCACTCCCCTCCCCCCTTGTAGCAACACTTTATTGTAGGGCTCCTCTCTTCCAAATAATCTTCCTGATAAGGTTGAAGTTTGGTTAAACTGTTAAACTTCCAATTAATTGATTCCAATCATCTGAGCATTTAAATGAGCTCTATACAACATTCAGAGCATTCACATAGCAGCAAACACCTATTTGCTACATAAAGATATAGTGGAGTAATGGTTTCCTGAGCAGAGAATGAAGCCACACTCCCTCTGTGTGTGTGTGCTGTAATCATAGCTTCTCTGTTTGTTGTGTTGACAGTCCAGCTGCGCGTGCATGTAAATCCCTATGTGTTTCTGTGTGTGTATCCCACTGGCTGGCTAACCACTGCCGCTCTGCACCGGTGTTTACCACTGGTATTGGGACAGTGGGGTTATTGAAGCATGGCGCTCCCCGTATGGTTCCCCCCAGGTTAACAATTTTAACTCTGTCAGCACTGTTGCTGTTTTTAGCCTTGTTCACACTGTTAGCACAGTTTGCTGCTGGCTGGCTCAGCTGCCTCCATGTTGAGAGCTGTGTGCAGACAAGACCTCCTCCTTTTACTCAGTGAACAACAAGTCAGATGAACAAGCAACAAATCTAAGTGTTTACAACTTGTAAGGCTGTACTTAGCAAGCTTAGTTCTTTAATTGTTCTTTCATAACAAAAAATTAAAACAAACCAAAAAAAAACAATGTATATGACTCATACTAAAGTAATCCCTCTCAATCATAACTTGTGACCCACTACAAGTGTGTGGCAGTGTATTTTTCTGCAGAGACTTTGCCCTCTCTCTGTATTTTATTTGTTCAGGACATTCCTGGGCACAGTGAGCAGGTGAGGTCAGGACTTAATAAAAGTGTAGCAACCAGCTGCCAGACCAAAGCAACCAAGAGGAAGCTACAAAAATAGCCGACACTGCTCCAAAGAAATGCAAATATAGTGAGGTGAAACACAGAGTGGATACAGCTAGGGTTGGCTTTCACTTCTGCAGGTGATACCGTTTACAGTGCCAAAATGCCTGCATAGTATACTAAACTCAAAAACACAAATATGAACTTCATGGTGGCACTAAATGGAAAAGTTGGGGGATCAGCAGAGTCATTAGGATTCATTCTCTAGGGACCATGAATGTCTGTAGAAAACATCCATGGCAATCCATCAAATAGTTTACTATGGACCAGTATCACCACTGACACTGCTAGCATGGCAAAAACTGCAAAATGTGTTAACAGTCAAGCATGAATTCTAAATCAGTGGGGATTACACCGTTCAGCCAAAACATTAAAACCACTGACTGCTGAAGTGAATGACACTGATCATTTTGTTACAATGCACGGGGGGCGCACTCTCTGATGGCAGTGTGCCCCACCAGACAGGACAATGCTCCATGCCACACCACAGAAACTGCTCAGGAATGGCCTGGGGGACATAACTAAGAGCTCAAGACCTCAATCTGGCCTCCAAATTCCCCAGATCCCAATCCAATTGAACATCCATTGGGCATGCTGGTACCTTACCTCACAACCCACAGGACTCAAAGGATCTGTCGACAATGCCTCAGTGCCAGACAACACAGGACACCCACAGAGGTCCTGTCTCCGTGCCTTGACAGGTCAGAGGCCCCACCGTAGATCGGACTTGGCTCTGGCCTGTCGAGGCCCGGACAAAGGACCTCTGCGGCACTGGTTTGTCCCATAGATGCTTGATCAGATTGGGATCTGGGGTATTTGAAAGCTAGATCAATGCCTTGGGCTCTTTGTCATGTTCCTTGGAGCATTCCTGAGCAGTTTCTGCAGTTGGGGCATTGCCTTGCTGCGGGGACTACTGCCATCAGGAGTACTGTTGCAATGAGTGGGGGTACGTGCGTGAAGGGGCATCCGCATAAAGGCCAGACCCAAAGAATTCCCAGCAGAACATTGAATTGTAATGAAACCATCAGTGTTCTTCACTTCACCCCTTCAAAGGACCAGTGTGCAGGATTTAGGGGGATCTATTAGCAGAAATATTCTTAGTAATGTTTTCATCAGTGTATAATCACTTGAAACTGAGAATGATTTGTTTGTTAGCTTAGAATGAGCCATTTATATATCTACATGGGGAGTGGCTCCTCCTCATCAGAGCCTGCCAGGTTTCTATAATAGCCCAGGACAACATTGGACAAATCAAACACTGGCTCTAGAGAGGGCTTTTTATACTTTAGAATTACCTGAAGGCCTCTATAGATTCTCTGTCTTGCTTGGAAAGGGAGTGGAGCGGGCGTTGGCGTATTTAGTTAGTTACAATCTGCGACCTCAGTGCTTAATGCCACTAAATCCAACACAGTGCTCAGTTAAATGGAGCTTTTCTTTTGACATTTCCATTTTTCCTATAAAAAGTACCAGTACTACCTTTGTGAAAATATTAGAAAATTACAGATTGGTTCTGTCCCTGATTGGAAAAAAGGATACAAAGCTATGCATATTTTCAAACACCCTGTAAGTACAAGAATAGAGATGTGTGCACTGTTCAGCAGCATAGCCTCACGCTTTCCATTGATTAATGGATTTTCTTGTGGGCAAACTAGCTTGAAGCTAGCTTTATATGGAGTTGTAAATTTGACAAGCTGTGAAATTGAAGTTTTCTGTGGGCGTAGAAGTGGGCTGAGCGTAATACTGTATATTATGTTATGACTCATAAAAAAATCAAAAAATCAAATTCTATCAAGCCAAGATGAACATAAAGCCTGAATGAAAACAAATCCTCCGTAGCTCCATCATTCAGACAGAATAACACAACAGTGTAAACCCTCCCGGGAATGTATCACTCTGCCTGAAGTCATGATTTACACTAAAGCTCAACCGCATAATGAGAAAGACAAGAAATGTTTGAGCCAACATGAGCACAGAAGATGAGTAACAGCTGCTTAGAGAAGACATTTAGATACTAAACAACCTCTTATAATCTCCTGCCATACCCCAACCACAGAAGAAATACAGCCGGCACAGCTCAACTCTACAGGCTATGTTTAGAGATGAAAGACAGCTCCGAGCAGCAGACTCACCAGAGGCTGGATGGTGTACGATACCCACAGGGGCATGAGGCGGTCTTTGCTGTACCCATTGAGGTAGTCCGATTGGTGGAGGAGACAAAAGGTTGCGTCTGGTTGGACGACCCGAGGGATGCCAAAGGGATGGTGGAGGCGACGTAAGCTGGCTTTAACACCTAAAAAGACAAAATGTATAAGAACCACATACTGTGTTTTCTGAATATCACCATAAATGCAAAGAAATATATAAAGATACTCACTGGAATTAGTCGTCATGAGAGCTCTGTTCAAATCTATCTCCTGAAAAGAAACTGTTGTTAGTGTGCTTGTTGAACACATGAGAATGTACCACACTTTCGTCATTTAATATATGAAGACTGTGAATTTCAAAAGTTTCTGCACTGGTGTCAATTAAATTTTTTCTAAATACTGAAGTGTGGACTTATGAGCCATCAGAGCAACGGCACACCAAATTTCGTAGCAATCCATTTTAAAGACATTTTATTAAAATCACAAATACCAAACTCAAAGTGACAGTAGATGCAAAGTCTACAAGTAGGCCTCAATAACCTGTTAGCATGTACCTCTGCCTTGGTTTGGGATGCACAGGTGCACTGCAGTTCCTCAGCAGGAGCGGGGTCACTACCCTCACAGGGAGAGTCATGGGAGAGCTGAGCGGGGTGAACTGGCAGGTGGACAGGATGCTTCAGGAGGTGGTTCAGACTGCCATGAGTCCCGTTGTTTGGAGCGGGACGAACACCGAGGAGATCTGGAGGAGAAAGAGAGAAAAAACTGTAACACACACTGGACGTACAGTAACGCAGCACATCAGCACATCTGATATTATAAGAAAATTTAAGGACAATTAACAACGTTAATGTCATAAATCCAGCCTATCATTACTGACAGTTAAAATAACATCTTATTCCATGGGTTCATCAAACAGTAGAGATACAAGGATTCAATGACACCAACACCAGTTGGGACAAGTACCTTAATGGCTCACACAGATTTCAAACTGCTATATTTAAAGGTCCAGTGTACAAGATTTAGGGGGATTTAGTGGCATCTAGTGGTGAGAATTGCAGACTGCAACTAGCTGACACTCGTCCTGGTTAGATTTCCCTCAGAGTTCATTGTTCAGGAGGTTTTTACCGGAAGCCAAATATTTACAGAGTTCTCTTCCTCTCCAAAACAAACCGGAAGGTGATTCCTTATTTATTTTCCTTTTGCACTGTCTGCACCGTGGGGTCAATTCGGAGTGAGACGTTGTTTTGAAAACACTGAATAAAGCAGTTTACGGTCAAAAATCTGTGTTTTTAAAACACTGTTCAGTCTGTCACAGAGTTGTTGACTACTTTGGCCGACCATTGACTGTAAAACTAATAGCTATAGCTACCATGACGTCACCCACTGGTTTGGTGACTGTTGTTTTGAAGCTGTTGCAGTCTTGGTTTTTTGAGCCAGAAGTGACCATTTCTGGGCCAGAGGCTGGTGCTGTAGAGAAACGAGGGGTGGATCTGACTGAGAAGTCGAGGTTACAGAAAGACAGCTTGCCACTAAAAGGGGCTTATCCTTAATTATACTTAACTTTACGCCTTAATAAAACATAAATAAATGACTTGTATAAAACTTTACCCCTGTACAGTTGTCACGAAGGGGTAAATTAGCTATAGAGACCAAAACCGTTTTTTGCACCAGGCTATAAACATGTTTATTTCTGCTGTAAAGTCGAGCATTTCAACATAGGGGCTATGTGGACTGATGGGCTTCTGGAGCCAGCCTCAAGTGGTCATTCAAAGAACTGCAGTTTTTGTCACTTCCATGTTGGCTTAATTTTTCAGCCCCAGAGGTTGCTGCTTGTGGCCAACATGAAAACACAAATGGCTCTCTCTAGAACCAGTGTTCGGAGTATATCAATGTAGATATGAATGCCTCATTCTAAGATAACGAAATTACAATGATTACTATTTTTAGGTGATTGTACACTAAAGAAAACACATTTATTATATTTTATTCCATTTATGCCAATATATCCCCCTACACACTGGATCTTTAAGCTGAACAAAGAAAGAAAGTTGCCTTTACATGAGGTTTTTCTGTATCGTTCAGGGTGCTACCAGCCAGGAACAAATGTCCATCACACTCATATACAAGGCCTTTTTCTTTTTAGTAGCAGTCCATATTTGAACCACATTACCTGAACAAATTATTTGGAGTGAAAAGGACGGTGAACAATGAACCTGAACTGTCTGCTGTTAACATTTGTACTCTCAGTGTCATACATGTTTTGTGTGTTTCTCTTTGGTTCAAACACCTGGGTTAAACTGGGGATCTTCATGTGATTATGTTAGTTCCTGTTTCTTCTGAAATATGGTTGATGTGGTTGCTCTTTATTTCCTGCAGTTACATTTTTAGAGGCACCAAACAACTGAAATTCAGTGCTGGAGAAAAGCATCTGTTTCCTCTCCTGATCCGTGTTTAACAGTGTTGATGTATCTGTATCATATGTGAGAGAAATGATGGCTACAGTTGAACCATGAAAATAAGGCCCAGGTTGTAACAAGACAACATTTTCCTTTCTTCATCCTGCCAGCAGTGCAACCTCACATGATGACAAAACGTCAGGATATGAGATTTGTTCTTTTCATCCAACTTCTCTGCAAGAAGGTGAATAAGCTTATGTACCGAAATGTCGAGTTATTCCTTTAGATACTAAAAGAAAAACATAAAGAGCAGACGGGCAGAGGACAGGTCACTTACCACACATCAGGTTATATAGTTCAATGTTTTCAAAAGGAGGCACAACAGTGTTTTCTTTCAATCCTGGACCATAGCCGATGAAGATCGCCTATGAAAAGTAGTTACACATTAACACACTGACATTCATTCATTTTTTTTTGGAGATGTATAGATACAAATGAGAGTGTACTGTGAACTATCCAAACAAAACAGCTTGTGCAATGGAAAGCTTCATTTAACCTCTGTCTGTAAATAGTATGTCAGTAATGTCAGTAAATATTTATAATTACCTATAACAGAGAAATGACCTTACATAACCTTGATGATATAAGTTATGGTTTTTCAATTCTAGGACAGACATTGGTTGGGTGGGCTTGGGATATTTGCAGGTGAGTAAACTCTATTTCAAGCACACTTGACGCTTTTCTTAACTCACAGACCTTTTTTTAGAGAAGTAAGCAGTCTTGTAAGCTAATTATACCAGGTCAAATACCAGTGTAAACCACGTCCGGAAACATACACTGACGTGTTGTGATGACTAACATGAAGGTGGGCAGACACAGACACATGTCCAATTTAAACAAACTCATTCCAAGGCAGACAACATGTAGGCGGAGAGCAACTTCTCACTGCTAGTGTAATTACTGTAGTCGAATACAGTTATAGAGCTACGCAGTATTTTTGTGTCTGTGCGTCATTTCACAGACAGTCATCTCACTTTGGTTTCATTCGTAGCAAATACACAGATATCTTGCATTTAGGCTAACATATTGATTATTAAAACTAGAGACAACAACGGCCAATCAACGTTTAACGTTTATGTTACCGCTGCACTCTAAGACTTAGTATAATAATAAATAACATCCCGAAAAGTGTTAGTCATTTACTTCTCTGCTACTTTCTCTTGTCTGAGCCAAATGTAACTGAAGCTGAAACACTTGTTCTTGAGGAAAATATCTTCACGCTCTCTTATGTATCACTGTTTTCTGGAAGATCAGTTCAACCCCAAAATCAAAAATACATATTTTCATGTTACCTGTAGTGCTATTTATCAGTCTAGATTGTTTTAGTCTGAGTTGCTGAGTGCTGGAGATATCGGCCGTAGAGATGTCTGTCTTCTCTTGAATATACCAGAACTAGATGGGACTCAGCTTGCGGTGCTCAAAACGTTGAAAAAGTACATTCGTAAAACTCATCAGCAAAGTCTCTTTCCAGAACATAAGACCCTGTTACTGAAGATAATTCACAACCTTGTTGTGAGCAGTTTCATGTAGGAACTATTTTCTTTCTACCAAACTAGACCCAACAACCGTTTCACCACGCAGAGAGAAGCATGCATCTACTGCTAGCTCACCTAGCACCACTGAGCTAGCTAAGCTACATCTTGCACTGTCATAAGCAGAGACGAGAGAAGGCAGAGATCTCTACGGCCAATATCTCCAACACTCAGCAACTCTCACTACAACAGTCTAGATTTAAAAACAGCGCTACAGGTAAGAGGATGTTTTTTTATTATTTTGGGGTGAACTGTACCTTTAAGCTCTGCATATTGCAACAACATCCTACAAGTTAAGGATGAAAACTACAAGAAGCTTTCAGGAGTCATCAGGCCTTCTGTCCTGCATTATGTTTTGTAATGTGAACGTGAGTAATCACACTTCCTGTTTTTTTTAACTGACCAGGATATCATGGCAAACATTTATCATGGCGGATGAACACACTGATCTCTCCTTCCTCTGACCTGCATGTTGGTGAAGAGGTTATCTGATCCATGGAATCCGCCAGAGCAGTATTTGAGCTCTCTGCTGTTTCTGTCGAACAGAAAGAGTTAAAAGTTAAAATAAAGGCAAAGACGGAGAGAAATAAACGTTGGAAGCCACAGTTCATCCCAAATAACCTCAATTTCAGGGTCAGGCGAGTTTATTTCTATATAACCTATAAAGAGCAAGTTGTCACACTGCGACTACATTAGTGGACCGATTGAATTCTTCAGCCTGAAACAATTTCCATGATTACATGGTTGCTATCCATCAAAGAAGCTGTACAACTACTCTCTAACATGCCATCCCTCATTCATTATAAATGATTGCTAACACTAATCACTGTGAATTCTTCAACTTCTGTGTGGCCAAAGAAACATTTCTTTTATCGTAAGACATTTGCATTCATTTCCATGACACCAACTGTACTATAATTCACATACAGTAAGACCGGCCAAGTCCTGACCAATTACTGAAATAGCTCTGGTATCTAGAACTGCATGTAAGCTAAATCGAGTCTTTCT
Organism: Epinephelus moara; assembly: GCF_006386435.1. Lineage (NCBI taxonomy): Eukaryota > Metazoa > Chordata > Actinopteri > Perciformes > Serranidae > Epinephelus > Epinephelus moara. Next base: position 22,228,331 of record NC_065517.1, on the reverse strand, counting down.
TTATACTGTAAATCTGGTCTCTCAAGCATTCCAGTTTGATTCTGTGAAATGCAGTAACATTTTTTCATCACTGAAAGACATTTGACACATTGTAGCAGCACTATGGCTACAGAAGTGCTACATATCGCGACATTTTAGTCCTTTACCAAGCTAAGGAACAGTCTTCATTTGTTATCGAACACTGCCCTTTAATGTCATGAAATTAAATGTACAGGTAGTTTTATATTATTCCTGCACTTAAAATTCTCCAATCAGCTCAAGGAATGTTACACAAAAATAACCAGTTATTTCAAATTAACATGCTTGGGCACCATGCTGTGTTATGTTTCTCCTGACTTGGCTTTGCTTTGCTTCACTTCACTTCACTTTAATGCCCCGTGACCAGGGTCAGTGACATTATTGAAAAGTTCTGTTCCCAGTCAATTAGGAAGCTTATCGTGTTTGCAAGGCCAGCCTCTTCACTGGCTAGCAAGTGGGAAACAGATTTTTCTAGTATCTAGTGTAATAAACAATGAGCTCTTACTGGCCTTATGTTTCTGTCCTTTTGGCTATCTTTATGCTACAGGAAGTGGTTTGGATAGGGTTCTTATATGCATTTTTGAGACCTTTCAAAAAGAACCAGAGGCAATGCGAATACGTGTAACAAAATAATATTAGTTACTCCCTTCTCTTTGCCGATTTTCAACCAGCTTTGTATTAAAACAATGTGGGTAGTATGTGTACATGAACTGTGGTAAACTTCCCTCCACCTATCCAGTGCCTAGATATCCCTCCTCGCCCCCTTCAGTGAAACTCCGCTGGATGACGTAATTTACATAATCCAGCGGTGTTTTGCTGGCTCTCAATCTGATGCTCGAACTACAGGCTGTACGTCCGCACTTTTGTATTGCCTGCCACCCATGCTGCCACTGCGTACACAAAGAGCATAGAAGAGGCTCAAGAGCCAGACCCACCCCTCTCAAATTCTGACCGAAATCTGATCTAACAATGAAACTAGGCACTGTAATAGCGAGAATTTGTGAACAGGAAGTGGGCACCATAATGTTCCCTGCACAGCACAATCGGAGGCCAAAAAAACTGAGTTGCCTATCTCTCACCTCAAATGTATTCAGAAACATGTTTAAGCTTACTGTTTAACTTTAATACAAGATTGTTTGTTACCAGCCGGCCGCCATCGTTTCAAAATGACGTCTTCGCAGTCACCCACGAGCGGGAGCGTTTACTGGTCTGGTGCGGCAGAAAAAACCTCTGCTTGATATTATATATATATATATATATATATATATATATATATATATATATATATATGTAAGATTTAATGTTGGGTTGAACTATGTCTTTATTAGGTTTACTCCCAGACAATACTGCTTTACCTAAGTCTTCTTGACAATGCAGAGTTTAAGCAGTTGGCAGAAGTTTCCCTTGAGGGCTTTCTACCAGAAAAGTACCTCTTGTATAAGGTTAGGAAACTTAAATCACCGCCTCATGGTTGTATGCCACTGCTAACCAGTGAAGTTGCAGTTACAGTTTACAAGCATATCTGTAAAAACATGGATGCTTCACACACATCTTCCCCCTGGCAGCACAGATCTATACAATCACCAGAGTTTCAAGGTGGACACCAGAGATTAGAGTCACCAGTTCAGTAATTGACCAAATGTCTCCCCTTTTGCTCCTGAGTTATGATGTTGCGTAAAGTGTTTTTGTAAACGTAAAGACAGTGGACTGAGGGATGACTTACAGTGCAGCCTGCCACCCTTCCTTCATGTAGAGGTGTCCTCTCTCTATGCGTTTGTTTTTAGCAAAGTGCATCCTTTTGGGGAGGTTTTCTTTGAGGTACGGCCTCATTGGCTGGTCAGAGGTCCTGCACTTCAGAACAGACACAGAAGAGGAGAATCAACACGCAGCAGAGGGAGAATGGGATTGTTTGACGTGAGGCCAAGCAAGCAGATAATTTTTCATTCTTCTTATCAATACAAAAGTCACATTTGGAATACTTCGCATACCGACAGGTTCTTTATCAGGCCTTCATAGTCGACTGAGGAAAGAGACACAGGACAAGGTCAGCCACACTGGTTACAAACAAACTGACATTGAGCGATGCCGCAAAGCTGGAAATTGATGGGAACTCACAGGAAAAGAAATCCCCTGGGAGGGTATTGGGTCTGATGCGAGCAGCCGGACCTTGAATGACAGCAAAGCCAGTGTTGTCCACGTATGATGACACATATGAAGCTTTGTCACAGGAAGCCTCCTCCATGCCTGCAAAAAAAGAGAAAATATTAATTTGTCCTCAGTTTGTTTTGTAAATGGTGAAGATGTAGGTTTGAATTTGTAAAGGTTTTACAAATGTAGCTATGATAGCGTGAAATGTGTGACGTTTGTGCACTGTATGTGCATGATTTATCTTGTTTTTGTCCACTGCTGATGTTGTTTCACTTAAATGTTATTCTTCTTTGGAGCACAAAATGTTAAAATTTACAGCACTTTCATAGATTTATAGTAACAGTGTAACATTTGTTGACATCTTAACACTGATGAATCTGTCTTGATTCTTGTTACTGGTGACTCATTGCAGACTAATAACTAGCACAGCAGGTCAAAATGAATATCTTGTCTTGGAAATGACGTCTTTAGGGAGGATAGCTGGGCATCACCCTGAGCCACATTTACTCCCACACATTGATCTCTAATATACCTAATTACAAGACCGCACATATGGTCTCCAGATGTCCAGAGAAACTTGTCACCAAATATCCTCCCAACACACCACTGAGAACAGATTCTCCCAGTTTACTCCCAGACAACAGACTCATTTTTCATCAGATTTCTCTCTGGCACAGACCTGTAGTTTTCTCCTGTAATAGGTGCAGTGACTCAACCAAATCAAACATTTGTAGATGACACTAAGCCTCTAAAGTCCCCCTCTGTGTCACACAGGCTCTAAAACGATGGTATGTCTTACTACTGTGAAACCACAGAGATTTAGGACGGATGCACCAAGTTTGTTTGTGAGCACATGCACAGTTTTAAATGACAGACAAAGAAAAGGGCACAAAAGGGAAATAGAAAACCACTTCCTCTGAAAAGTGTTGAAAGAATTTGTTTTTGATGGAATTTTAGCTGAAAGACAGGACTCACTGATTGTTTAATCACCTTTCTATCTGTACAATGACACTGTTAACTGTATCACAGTTGTGTGCATGCTGTGTAGTCATCTCACCGTGGTCTGATGTGATTATAATGTTGACACAGTGGTGCAGGTTTCTCTCTGTCAGGCCATCCATCAGCATGCCCAAAATCTTGTCCACTTTTTCCAAGGCCCAGACGACCTGAAGGCACATCATTTAAAACTTTAACAGAGGTCAAGTGTTACTGCCGCAGGAGAACAATGTTCAGGAAAACTGTGACTCTATCATGGCAACACCTCAGGAACAACTTGCTTCAGCAAATAAATAATTGGCAAATTCAATGGATGAAAATTCCTTTGTCAGCATCGTCCATAACCCTGACATTTTTAAATGGGGTTTGGTGTAACAGTTGGAATCGAGGCAAGATACTTTATAAAGCCTATCCCAACTGACACTGGGTGAGAGGCAGGGTACACCCTGGACAGGTCGCCAGACTATCATAGGGCTGACGCATAGAGACAGACAACCACTCACACCTACGGAGAATTTAGAGTCACCAATTAACCTGCATGTCGTTGGATTGTGGGAGAAAGCTGGAGTACCCAGAGAAAAACCATGCTGACATGGGGAGAACATGCAAACTCCGCAAGTGGTCTGCTCTGGCCTGCCTGTCTTTTTTTGTTTTTTAAGGGCGTACTCTGCAGCGCAGGCTGCGCAGCGCAGGTGGACGTGCTGGCTGTCAGAGAGCCCGCCCGCTGTCATAAATGATAGGTGCTTGTCAGCATTTGTCACAACCATTGGTCAAAAAGTTGTTTTTTTTTGGTAGATTCAAGATGTGATTAGTTTGTTTCGCCCGCGCCCGCCCCCAAATCAGCGCGCCAGTAAACTGAAAGCAGTTTGGTTGTGGAGAGTCAGGTGGAGCAGAGAGCAGAGGATGTGTACATGTGCCTGTGTGTGCAGACTGTGCAGTAGGAGCTCTGCAGCTCAGCAGCGCCGTTACAATGGACTGCAAAAAGAGGAAAGGTGGAGCTGAACGGGAGTGAGATAAAAAAAAAAAAAAAAGGGCCATTGTTCGCCTTTGTTTTTACATGGTAGTGAGAACATTGCTACATTGCTTATTTTACTGCACAAAATATTTGGTAGGTCTTCCTGGGTCAAAAATACCTCCACAGGTGGGTTGCAGCGCAGGCTGAAACAGTTTGGGGACCCCTCTTAAGGATAGGCTCTTATCTGTCTAAGTTCAAAAGTTTTCAATATCTATCTAATGTTACTGAAATAAGATCAGATAAGTTGAGGTTGCTGCTGACTTATATTTTTACTTGTTTTACTGTTGCATTGAATATGGGTGTTGCCATATTGATTATGATAAGCTGACATCAAAATAATTTGCTGACAAAATAATACAATCATGTTGTTTAGTTCAGCATAATACCCATTCATATAGGAGTCCTGGTTTATTGAGGGGCACATTTGGTGAGGGTAGGGAAGAGAAAAGCACTGGACTGGAGGACTATGAGTAGGGTTGCTGTTACAGTTGTGTTTAATAGAGTTGTTGTGTGACTGTCAGCCTGGAATAATGAGCTTTGGTGATTACTTAGCCCATATGTGTGTCCGTGCGCACGTGCACGTGCACGTGCACGTGTGTGAGCATGTAATGTGTGGATTGGGTGGCCTGGGTGGATGTATGACTCCCGGCCTGAATTTTTGTCCCAGTCCGGCCCTGCAAACATGTGGTGCAGACATGAACACTCTGGAAAAAGCTGGTTAGAGGAGTTCAGTGGAAGATTATGTCAAGCTACTTGTTCTAAGGGTTAAGAATGAACTTTCTGGTGACATTTTCTGTTCAGTTAAAAGGCAGCTTATAACTACAGGTTTAATGTTTAGTGAGAGACTGACCTGGCTGCTCGTTGGACCATAACGATGTCCTGATGAGTCAGGTTCATCCAGGTACAAAGTGTAGAGGTCGGGTCTAAAATCACAAAGGCAACAGTTTAGTGTGATGTACAGTGTTTTTTTTATGGCAACTCATTACATTATGTTTTAAATGTAAATGAAAATGAACATGTGATACCTTTCTTCCTGAGGTAAACTGAGCCATTCGAACACTGTCGACACTCTCTGTTCAAATGAAATGCTCCTGTGCACAAAAAACATGGAATTAATAAATGCCTTTACTATATGATACCATAAATGTTCCTGGAAATAATTTAACAATGTTTTACATAATGGCATCAATCTTACTTGTCATACAACTTGTAGAAGGTGGGGAAGGTGCCATTGATGTTTACATCAGAGCCAGGCCAGAAGAAGGTTCCTGCTCTCAGTTTCTGACGAATGGCAGTGACCCAGACCTGAGGGGGGGGGAATAGGTGAGGGGAGGATGGGAAAGGAAGGGAGATGAAACAGAAAGGATGGAAATGCAGGAAAGGACAGGACAGGAGAGGACATGAAACAGAAGGAGAAGAGAGGATTGGATCAGAGAGGAGAAGAGAAAATGAAACAAAAGGATAGGAAAGGAGAGGAGAAAAGGATGGGAGAAGAGGAGAGGAGAGGAGATGAGACAAAACGAGACGAGACGAGACAAAAGAAGAAGGGAAGTGAGGAAAGGGCGGGAAAGGAGAGGAGATGAGACAANAGAAAAGAGAAAAAGAAAAGAAATTAGGCAAAAGGAAAGAAAAGGAAAACAAAAAAGAGAGGAGAGGAAACAAAAGGAAGGGAGATGAGGGTGTCAGCTCAGTTCCTGATTAATTCAGACAGGCTAAGCTGTAGTAGAGTAATACCTTATTCATTCATCTCACAGCACAAGTGTTTCATTACGATGAAAGTGTAATTCCTCACAGACCAGCCACGACTGATGGAGATCCATCTGCCTGGCTTCATGTTAAATCGATACCTGTTCTGCAGGTAGCAGTGGTTTATTCATGCAGCAGGCTTGTGAGCATGTTTTGGCAGATGCACTTAGTTGTATTGGTTCATTATGAAGGAGTGCAGTCCAGGAATCATTATTCATTTATTCCCCCCTCCTGGAAAGTCGTATGGTTGCTGCATGGTGTGTTTTTTAAGAGGAGCAGCCTGTCACACAGTTGAGGAATGAAATTTAAGAGGCATCCCATTTAGACGGGAACCACAAAGTGTCTAAACAAGCACAAGTCGCAGCCCTCACAAGCTGTCATTTAGCACGAGCACAATCCATAATTATATCAAGAAGATCATTCCGGGGAGAGGTGATTCTCAGCTATGAAACTCTGCGCTGTCAAAAAAAAATAAATAAATAAAAGGCTATTCGCAGACAGCAAATTACAGCACGGCTTGAGCACAATGCTTCATATTTCTTACACAAGTGGATTAATGTCAGGTTTTCCACAAAATCAGGGTGTGGTTATTCTCATTTATTACAACACAATAGGGTCTGGCTTTCCGATGTGTGAAGGAAATGTTACAAAATCATTGCTCAAACTTCCCTATGGTGACCTTTGCCAATGAAAATACTTTTAAAAGACTAATATTTACCTAACAGTCACACTGCTCCCATTGTACACAATGTTGTGGTCTCACAGATTCACTTACCGGCTCTCCTTGGTACCACTTTGGGTTGAACTTCTCCTCAGTTTTCAAGCTGAAGAAAGCGTTTTGGTCCACATCGTACATCTTGTTATCCACAATCCCATGAGACTCAGGGTAAAGACCCTGCAGAGAGATAGACGCAGTTAAGGTGAGCTGTTTTGATTCTGTGGCTGCAAGGGTTTTAAGTGATTACCTCCCCTCTCCAGCCTTTCTAACCTAAATATTACTGGTAACCACAGCAGTTTATTTTAATTGCAGGGTCTGTTTTCAGCCGAGAGAGGTGAAAGGCACTCTGTAAGCCCCCTGGTTCTGCTGCTGTTCCTCTCCACAAGCACATGTAAGCCATTAAGCCTCCACAGTAATCTCTGTATCACTGTGAGGAGACACTGCCTCTACAATCACAGGGAAACCCCCAAATCTCACACTAGTTCACTGTTGAACTGTGGTACACTAAAAGCAGTGGTGGAAAGGAAGTAAGTGCATTTACTCAAGTAGAATTTTGAGGTATTTTTCAGAGGGAAATATTGTACTAAAGTTACTTTTCAGGTTTATATTAAAACATAATAAGGTAATAAAATAAATAAATAAAATAAAATCAATCTTTTTTGTCTTGTGACCTCTTACAAAAAAAACGGGGGCTCTTGCTACTTTTAGACATCACTGTGCGAGATGTTAGCAGAACCACAAAAGACATTTTTCCTTTAAACCTCCCAGTTGGTTTGAGACCCAAGGATATAAAACTTAAGCAAAGATGAGAGAATATTACAAATTAATAGGAATTTGTTACAATGAGCTTTGTTTTTTCTTCTTTCCTGCCCCATTAATTAACTCACGACCCCTCAGATTTATCTGGTAACTGTCTGACGTGGGCCCAAGCCCTTGTTTGACAACCACTGCACTAAATTCTGATGCCCATCCAGTGGAGAAAACTGGATAAAGTGCACCACTGGGGTGCCCTTGAATAAAGAAAACATGATAAAGTGCTCTCTAGGATGCCCTTCCAGTAGAAAAATGTGATGACATGCACAAGGGTGCCCTTACATTGAAAGAAACATGACAATGTGCCCTCTTGGGTGCCTCCCTCCAGTGGTAAAAACATGATAAAGTGCCCCCTAAGATGTCTTTAAATGGAGTAAAAGTGATGAAGTACCCTCTAGGGTGCCATTCCAGTGGAGACAGCATTCTTTAGTAATCTCTAGGGTGGACTTAAAATTGAGAAAACATGATGTGGTGCCCTACGTGCCAGAAAACTTTCTGTGCACTGGTGCCCTTTTTACTTTTTCCGCCCCTGACCCTCAGACAGCCAGAGTCCGCCCCTGATGTAATATATAATATGTGTAAATCACGGTCACCATTTTTCTGCAGAACGAGTACTCTTTGATATTTTACTGTCAGTGCTTCTCTTTTGAATAGAAGACTTTTATGAGCTCTTCTTACACCACTGACAAAACAAGTCAGACAAAGCAATCTGTCATATAAATCAGCCCCTGACTCTGTGAGCTAACCAGGAAAGACTTACAGTCACAATGCTGTAGTGGTTGGGGAAGGTCTTTGTGGGATAAACAGGCCTCATGTATGGTGTTGTGACTCCAGTGTTTCCTGCAACACAGTTATGTTCAGTCTCGGGATGCACAGTAAACCACGAAGAGCTGTGGAGCCAACAATGTCAGGGACTTACGTAACTTGTTGATGATAGGAAGGTGGCTGGCGTGATCTTTCAGGTACTCCGCCCTGAAACCGTCCAAGGACACCAGGATGAGAGGGGACCTGTTAAATCTGGGAGGGAAGACAGAGAGGAAGAGTGATGCTTTACGTTGACACTGAGGTAGGGTTGGGAAAGGGAAATGGAATAATTACTCAGCAGGAGATATCTTTGGCACCAGTACTGTACCAACAGTGTTGTACAGTAGGGCTGTGTAGGCAGAGTACAAAGCAGCTCTTTGACTGAGCAGGAGGGAAAAAAGTGAAATCACAGACCACACAAACACACAGAGGAGAAGGAACAGGAAGAGTAATGTGAATCTACTGATAGTATATCAAAGAGGGTTCTGTTGGTCTCTGCAGATTTGTTTGTTGCCCAGACTGAAGCACGGCCCTTTTCACTGGGAGCACTACATTAATTTGATTATCTGCAAGAGTGACAGATTAATGCTTCATAACTCGTGATAAGTTATATAACTATCTTATCGCAGCTACACAGGGCTGTGAATATTGACCAGAAGTATCGAATAGTGTCAAGAAACACAGGTTGCCGTTAAATGATTGGTCAACACTACAATGACCACTCTCGAGTTACATACATAGTCATCAATCTATCATTGACATAAAACTGATTGTACATATATAATAAACAGAAGTGCTTAAGCATTCCATTAATTGATGTCTAATTAGACAATAAAAACAGGAATTATTTAAAAAAAAATCTTAATTAAAAATAATTAAATTGAATTATTCATAAATGATATTCAATAATAAATAGAGGAATTTTAATAGCATTTTTGATTGAATATAGTGACTAAAAAAGTAAATTAATTGGTCAAATTAAAATGGGTATTTTAAGAAAAAAGACGATCAATAAATATATTATTTAATAAATAAATAAATAAATAATGGAATTTCAAATTCAATTTAAAAATGCTGTTTCGGAGGGATCAATGAATAACTGGATTAAAATGAATTAATCAGCAATTCCTATACTTTGGTCCTTGCAAAATAATCTGTATATTCAACAAATTAACACGTTAAAAAAATGTTTGCCATCAGCACTTTCCACAAGAGCTTCCTCTTTGCGTGTAAAGGCCAAGCCCCACATTAAAATAAACGTGTGGTTTTGTCAACACAAACAATACAAACAAACCCAAGAGAACAAGTGACTTTGATATAAAAAAACGCAGACAACATTCATTTGTTCAAAGATGTTTCAAAACCAAAAGAAGCCTCATTTGGAGCCACAGGTTTTTCTTTTCCATCGTCTAACGAGTCTGTCTGGGGTTACTCCCTTACCAAAGCAGAAACACACTCACACATGTGACCACACACTCACCACTCACAAACACATGCCTGATTACTCAGAGTTATTAGCCGGGTTTCCATAGAGACAGTTGCTTTTTTCCCCCACTAAATCAACACCATCATAAAAAACAAGAATTATGTGTTTGGATTATTTACACACTTCTAAAAAAAAAAAGAGAGTGACAGAGAAGTCTTTCTATTTTTCTCTGTGGTCACAGTTTAATTTCCACTAAGAACCGCCTACTGAGAACAATAAGCTCAACTCAGTCAAACTGTGGGAGTTACAGCTGAAACGCTTCATTCTCGACACTAAAACATGCCACAAGTTATCGTACAGAGGAGGACAGCAGCTTCTGTGATCCAAACCAGGCCAGATGGGATGTAAGGTATTATTTTCCATTAAAATCATGTCAGTTATCACATTACAACAGCATTACAGGAGTATTACATTACCCAGGTGGACACTGTGGGAGATGACTGTCGGCCGATTCCTGCTGTAGCCAGAGTTCTCCTTCTGCGGGGAAAAGAAGAGCACTGTCAGTAAAAAAAAGGTATGCTTCAGGGTGCCGAGTAGCACACCTGGTGGCATCCCATATGCAAAGCCTACATTCTTGCTCCAGCGGCTGCAGATTTGATTGTGACTTTCTAGCCCTTTGCTGCATGTCATCCCCTCTCTGTCCCCTTATCAAATGAAAGCACCCCCGGCCAAAAAACAAACAATAAAAAATAGGTATGCTTCTAGTTGCATACAATATATTTTCCTGACCTAATGTTAATGTGCAGTAACAACAACACTGATGTCACGAATGGCGAGAACTGTGCTGACCTTTAATGCCCCCCCAAATATATTTATGATATGAATGTTTTACAAAGGAATAAACTGTTTTCATGTAGGATATTGCTTCTCTGCGGGCGCTATTCAGGCTTGCCAATGCTAACACCATGTGTGAGAGGCACACTGGGACTATGGTTAACCAGTGTCCTGCTATTTTATACTTGTCATGGCAATTGCCACCACAGCCAGGGGGTCAACATACGTAACAAACCCTCAGAGTCTTGCCTATTTCATCATGGTTAGAGAGGGGTTACTCTGCTGGACCAAACTTTCAAATCCAAGCGAACAGACTGAAGCTTATTCTGAGCAGAAAAGGCAGTTTTTATACACAGTATGTGTTTTGTTGGAAAAATCTTCTGTGTTGACATCATATGCTAAGACAAATGAAAGTGATTTAGTGTGCAGCACAGAGTTCAGTACTCAAAAACAGATCTAATCTGCCATATCACAGCCTCTGTGGGTGTGGTTTGACCCGTAAAAGACATGACATCATGTTTTTCCAACTGAGCATGAGTTAGGCATGAGACAGTGGGCCCCTGGGCCTCACTACCTCTCCTACATAGGGACAAAACACACAGACTTTTTGGGTGGTTTTGCATCTTACTGCAGTTGTTACGCATCTTTTGTGGTTCTGCGTCTCTTTGTGGTCCTTTTGTGTTTCATTGTGGTAATTCTGTGTCATTTTTGGCTGATTTGTGTATATCTGCAGTCATTTTGTGTCCGCTTGTAGTTGTTTTGTGTCTCTTTGTGGTTGGTTTTTGTCGCTTCATGCAAATTTTGTGTCATTTTTGGTTGGTTTCTGTATATTTGTAGTCATTTCGTGACTCTCCGTTGTTGTTTTGTCTGTTTTTGTAGCTATTTTTGTGTCTCTTTGCAGTTCCTTTGCATCCCTTTGTGGTCTTTTGTGTCTCTTCCTGGTCAGTGCATGTTAATTTGGGTGACATTTTGCAGGCAAAGGCAAGAACCCCGGACACTGTGGGCCCCTGGGTCTGTGCCTAGTAGGGGCGATCAGTAAACCATCCATTCAACTGAGCCCTGCTGACTTCAAACCAGTGAGAAACACATAAACAAAAACTGAGATCCCAAAATCTCTCATGTAAAATAGCCAACATTGTTAAACTTGGACGGAAGATCTTGGATCCCATCAGTCACAGTAAGAAGTTGATTGTGAAAATAAGTTTTCAGAGCCTTTAACATCAAATTAAAGGCTCTGTATGTAAGAATGTGGCCAAAACGGTTACTGCACTCAAATTCAAAATACTGCCGCGAGTCGTGTCCGCCCCCCCTCCCCTACAGATTCGAGGTTGCTGGACAGCAGCACGCTGGAGACTGATTTGTTTGCCCATGGGCGGCTGCCGTGGCAGGGCNAGATCAGTATGTTATATGAACATTATTCCTTAGTCTCTGTGACATATTAGGAGGATTTTATGACTATTTGCTTTAGATTTCTTACATATAGCTCCTTTAAATGGCATTATTGAGTCATTTCAGAAGCACACAAGAGGAAGTGAAAGTCCAGCAATGCCACACTGTCATCCACATATTCATCAGATGACTAAATACAGAGAGGGACTGAAGGTTTCGTCTGCTTCCTGGCCAGTGAAGTTTTCCACTGTTCTTTTTTTTTCTTTTAGGCAAGAAGAGCGCACAACTCTGTGAACCACATGAATATGTTGCGTAATGACATGAATGGATAACAGCACACACAGACTCTATTAACAAAGACAAAACACTCAACCATCACATTTTTAAATCAGATTTTGTGCAGGACTTGACGTGTTGTCATACCACAGAAACCATCTGGACTTTGTTCACATGGAAACAAAACAGGGAGAGAAAACAGCTAAAGAGGTTTGACCATTTCACTACTGACCACATCGTATCATCTGAGGAAATACATGCATGTGAAACAAGAGAAATCACTGTCTTAGACCCATTTTGCACGTGACATATCAACAACTACATTCACAACATGTAAACCTGCACTAATTATTATTTTTGGACACTTGGGGACAGTACACACAAAATTGATATATGTCATGCTGAACACTAGCAAACAGATGCTTATTTGCACATCCAGCTGACACAGAGGGCATTAATCAGGAGTCGTGTTTCTGACCATCTGACAAATATAAATCAAATATTTACTCATATGTTCGCTCTCAGCCAACTTCTGAAGGGAAATATCTGTCTCTCTTTAGCTGCTAAATGCTTCGCTATGTTCACAAGCTTGCAGCTAACTTTATCTGCCTGCAGAGTAAGTGTCAAATCTCTTTTGGATCATTACTACAAGTGACCACCTTTACATTAAACGCAGTCATGTGACCCATTCTTAGTATAAACACACTGATCTGTGCAGCTTTAAAGACACATTGAGATGAAAAATACATCTCCCAGGCTGCAAGAGTCCCTGAGTTAAGTTAACAAAATCTCTCTTTATCTCTCTGATTTTTATGGCTCATTTTGAACACTACATGAATGTATCCAATCAAATGTGGGGTGCCTAGCTAAGCCCACCAATCATAAAACCACACTGACTGTTAGCTCCTGAGTAGCTAGCACAGCAATATCACAATAAGAGGTCTGTGTTTACATTTCAGATGGCAAAACTTTGTTTACATTTCCAAAGAATGTAGTTGAGGTCTAAATTATTCATTCAACTCTCATCCCCCTCCCTCTTTCTCGTTCAGATCTAATGAGGCGGGTGCGGGAGGCGTGGGTGAAGCTCTGTGCAACACTCCATTAAAAGCACAAAATATGGAATGTAAACGAAAGATAAAGTTAAGTTTCTGGGGAGGAAAAATAGGGGAAGGGGGTCACATAAGTACATGACCAGGAGGAGACGAGTGAGTCTCATTCTGGTGTTGCAATAAGGCGTGATTTGAATGTATTTGTCAAGCACTGTAACACAAACCTAATAAAAACACAACATATCCTCTATTGTTTTCTCCAGAGCAGCTCTGCAAGCATTTGGAAACAAACTAAGTCTTGCTTGAGGACATTCCCACAGATGGTTTGACTCTGCACAGGAAGCTCTTGGCCATTTCTTTCCCCTTTAAAGCAACTGCCTTCCCAATAGCATCAGTCAAGCCTGCTGGTGACTGGACACATGACAGAGGGAGTCTTAGCATGTCAGTGAGAGCCCCTCTTCACTGCCTCTCGAGGCCAGCAGTGTGGTTTGGACCGAACACGGGGATGCTCTGTCTCAGGAGACAAGTTGCTGTGGTCTGTAATCCACGGGAAAGCCCACTCTCAGCAGTTCATACTACATACTGTCAGCCTCGAGGAAGAAGTAAAGTCCTGAGGTTATTTTTATTTCTTTTTATCTGTTTCCAAAGGCCTCACCAAGAAAGCAGCGTTACAAAAAAAAGCTCCAACAAAGCTGCACAGATGCAAAAAAAACACCAAAATAAGAGTCCGGGTGAGTGCAAAGTCAAGATTTATTCTTTCCATATGGCTTTCATGTTAGCTGGGTGGGAAATATAAGTTAAAGGGAATGCCACAGCAGAGAGAGCACCCCGCCCTGGGCCGGGGACAGTTGCCCACAGTCACCACCACTGCCCCCGAAATGGAAGAGGAGTGTTTTGGCACGGTGGTTTGCAACAAAGAGCACACTGAAGCTACTGCCCACGTCTAACCAGAGGGAAGCTATAGCTGCAGAAAACATGCAAACTTCGGGTGAACATTCCTCTTTCACTTAAATGTGTGTTTATGACGTGTTTTGCAGGAGTGGGCAAAAAAAAAAAAAAAAAAAAACTTGAATCACACCACCTTGACAGAAACATATCCTGTGGATAAATCAAACCCAGTCTCAGAAGGTAACATTCACCTCTGTGTTTCTCTTCACCGGCTGGCTGGTTGGTAACTTGACCCTCCTTCAGTGTTGCTGTAAATACTTCCCGTTTAGAGTTTCTGACGAACCTACAGTTAGCAAGATCTACATTCGATACACTTTCTGGCAGCACAAACAGCAGGTTTGCAGCCTTGCAGTGGGAGAATCCAGTTGTTCCTCTGCCCACTAACAACTTGTAGCATGTATTTTCACCAGCCTTTACAAAATAAGTGCTCCAGAGTGAAACTTGAGATGGTTATTTCTGTCTGTCTCTCTTGTTGCAACCAAGGTTTCTTCATTCACTCTGTGCTGTAGAGTGAAAACCATGGCTCAGAGGGAGCTCAGTCAGAAATATAATATAGTATCGGTAATATTTACATGTGAGTGAAAGCAAGAGCAGATGAGCAGTTTGAGATTTGGGAATGAAATCTTAAATCTGTGCAAAAAGGGGACAGATTTTCCAAATTAAAGCCCATATTTTTGTATTTTCTGACCTGTTAGTAAGTGGAATAGTGTGAAACATAGCATCGCAGTAACATGAGTGTCCTTGTGAGTGTGCATGAGATGCACAACATGCTCTATTGTGATACTAGTGGTCAAGATTACCTTAAAACTGCAGCCTAACTATATTGTAACTAACTTATGTTACCCTCTGAAAAACCCTACAGCTAGTGACTGTGCTGATGGATACTTACAAGGTGTGGAAACACCATAAGAAACATACAAGCTGTTAAATCAAGACAATAAAATGGCCAACAGTGCCTACCTTTCCCATTATTGCTCTTCTTCAGAGAAAGAACCACTGCGAGGATGATCACCAGTAAGCACAGCAGCAGAACCTGAAGCCAGAGAACAAATTTTTGGATATGTTTAGGTTAAGGTCACTGAAGGTATTATAAATCAAATGCAGCTGTCAACAAACATAAAAGAAGATGTTCAGATTGAACTCCTGGCTCTGGTGAGTACAGGGTAAAAGAAACAAAGCTCCACAAAGTCTAACACTCTGTGTTTAATAATGATCAACAGTGTTCTTCAAATAATGTCCCACTGTTATAAATGATGATGGAAAAACATTTTATCTGATAGCTGTTAGTAACCACTGTCACTTGCTGCAAGTGGAAACTGAACAAATAATCATCATCATGGTATTCTGAATGATACTGTGGTGAAAATGAATTTGGCAAAAAGCTTGTTCTCCTGGCACTCCAGACACACTCCAGTGTCAGCTACATGCCTTGCGACCATAATATAAACATAGTGTGACCAACTTCTGGCTCCCTTAGAGAAGCAATAAATCAAGACATTTGGAGGAATCATAAACAACAACAGAAAGTGTGCTGTGACTACACAACAGACAGATTTGTTATCCTGTGTTGGCTCTAGAGACAGCAATGTGGGTTGTTCAGTCCACCACTTTGGTCCGGAGTAAGATACCTCAACATCTATTTAATGGACTGCCGTGAAATTTAGAAGAAACATTCATGTTCTCCAGAGGATGAATTTTACTGACCTTGGTGATCCCATGACTTTTCCTCTAGCGCCACAATGGGGCTACAATTGTGGTTTTTAGTGAAATGTCTCAACAACTACTGGATGGATGATTCTGACATCCATGTTTCCCTCAGGAGGAACTGTAAGAGCTTTTGTGATTCCCTGACTTATTATCGATTTTAGTTTGTCCAATACTTTGGTTTATGATCAGGTTTATAACCTGAAAACTTAATGTACTGCCCATAATCATCAGCTGCACTTTATGTGTATCGGTGATTAGCAAATGCTAACATGCTAAGCTAAGGGTGCCCTTAGAAATACTCACTCCATGTGCCGGAACGCACTCCAGCACAAACTGGACCATTTGTAAGGTATGATTTGGAGCGCTATTGATCAGTTACCCAGAACATCGCACACTTAAGGTGGCAGAGCGCACTCTGGGTGCTCTGACTAGGGAGAAGGAGCACAAGGGCACCAAGTGGAGTGTATGTGTGACTAACTTAACTGTTTTTAATCAGTGTAGAAGTAGAATGCACCGTTTCTTTCAACAACAGGACTCTAATATTAGAATAGAGCGTCAGACTGGATTGACGAACGCACCCTAAGATGGTGAACGTTGCGTATTATCCTCTAGACTTTAGCACGTTAGCATTGCCATTGAGAATCTTAGCATGCTGACTTTAGCATTTAGCTCAAAGCAGCACCACTGTGCCTCACAGCCTCACAAAGCTGCTAATATGGCTGTACACATAAAGTCTTACTATTTGGATTATTCTTCTATTTGGTCATTTTTTGGTCAGTCTCCAATCTTTATTTAAGATGGGATAAGAGTCTTGCAGAGCTGAGTGAAGGTGGGCCTGCTATTTATTTCCTTAACCCTGCCCAGTGTAACCTAATGATTTCCACTTTCTCCAGTATACCGTCTCCAACTGTCTGGATGTTGGTCTTGGCTCTCTCTAACTGAAAAGTCAAAGGAGGTTGTGGGTCTCTCTGCTTCTTCCTATATCAGCTGCTCGGCTCATATCTGCCCAGAGATGGCTGCTCACTTCGGGGCGAGGTGCAATCTTATCATTGCCACCTGTTTTGAAGCTCCTGCTACACCCACACAGGGCCTGCAGCGGTTATTGTGGTCGTTTAAGTAGTGTGGAGTTTATAAAACGGTATCCTGCCAGTCTGAAACGTCTCCCTAGTCCCGTAAGTTGGTGGTTTTCAAATTGTTAAGCTTATGCCACCTCAAAATGAACACGTCGGTTTGATAGAATTACAACATGTCCATTGCAGTCCATGATTTGACCAGCTTGTGACCCCATTGGGACCACGTGCAGGGCCCTGACTAAAGGGCAATGAGCAGTAGCTTATTGCCCTTTAGCTGGAAGTGGGGCTGTAAATGCTTTCTCATCACATGACATCCTCTTCCTCCTGTCTCTCTAAAAAAAAAAAAATATTTACTTACTAAGCAAAAAATATTCCATTACGTCCTTTTGACGTAATGTTTTTCTGCTTCAAGAATCCTACTTCCTCAAGAGAGCCATAAATATATAATCTTATCTTACAGTATCTTAACAAGTCACAGGAATCATTAAAGTTATTTATAGGCTGGTGGTAAAGACTGTTTATATTTGCTTTCGTTATCTTAACTACTCGGATATCTGTTTTCACTTAAAATGTGGAATATAAAACCTTTTTTTCCCAATGCAGACAAATATATATCTGTTTTCCAAACTAAATAATACACATAAATCCAACTGGAGCTCACTTGTAGGAGGATGTATAAACCATGTTGATATACACAGGGAGCAAATTCAGTTGTGGCCGATACTTTTACTTGTTTTAAGACAAAGACAACCATCCGACTCAACACTACATTATATACTTTAATGCTGTGCTCATTCATGCCCTTTAATTTAATCACTATAAAAGCTGTAGTGGAGCGCTGTTAGTCTCAAAAGCAAGACTGTAGGGAATCATCACCCACGAGTAATCCATTTAGTGTGATTCACATACGCGAGAATTCCTAGACGGGTATGAAAATATGCTGCTGTGTGTGCGTGGTGTCTGGGTATGTGCACTTATTTTCTCCAGCTATAGGTGGAAGAAAGTGAGAGACCTGGATTGCATGGGCTCCTTGGGAAAGACGTGGTCTTTGTGGGTTGTGAAAGTAAACAGTCTGTCTGGTGGAAACCTACTTGACTCAGACTGAAACACACGACAACCTTCAGTTTTGCCTCTATTGTCTACTGGTCAAAGATCTGATTAGACAGAGAGGAGTCAAAATCAGACTGCAAGAGCAAAATAAAGTCCACAAAAAGACACAAAAAGTAACCCCCATGTTAGAGAACAAAGCAGCCCTGCTTCGTGGCTTTCGTCCAGAGATGTTGCAGTCAACCTTTTGCAAGACCTTACATAACACTTCAGTGTAACAAGTAACAATATCACAATTACTACCAGCTGTATGGTGACTGGTGTGTGACAGGACAGACTGTGAATATTATTGTCTAGACTTTGCCACATGTGTATTTAATTAGTATAAAGCAAACAGCAGCTGCAAACTACCTGTGGCTTACACACGAGTTTGCTTGTCAACAGTTTGAAAAGTGTTTACTGTAATGTGATTTCTGACAGTTTATTTCAGTGATGAGGCAGATGAGTGGATATACAGCTACATACAGTACAGTATCTCACTTAAAATGTGCCATTGGGCCTAATATATCAATGTATTTCATTCTTTTACTGTAAAAAGCTCATCTTTTGCTGATATAGCCCCGACCACAGCTAAATAAAAGCAGCATCTAATACATATAATCACATTTTTTCTTTGCAATTCCTTCAATTATGGTTTTAGTCTTTATGTAAAGCCTCAAATGTATCCCAGATTTAGTTTCTCTGTAGAGTTTGTGTGGTTTGTCTAAATGCCTCATGGACAAAAATGGCTGTTGTTGTTTATGTGACTTTTCCTCGGTGACGACAATAAAATTCTAGAGAATACAAACAAAACAGCCATTCTACCGTGCAGGCAAATTGTCATTCAGATTATAAGGTAGATAGAGGCAGTCAGTGAAAGACAGCTGGGGTTGTTGTTTGGTCTGAAAGCGGCTCTCAGCTGATTTAAATCCACAGCAGCATTGTCTGCTATGTGAACGTTTCCCTCACCTCCACATTATTAATTCAAAGCTCAGTTGTCATCACACATGCTGTATGGTGGACACATTTATCCAGATAATAACCTTACAGTGCCATATGATGTTTGTACAACTGGAACTGATTCTCTGAACACAGCAGTATGCAAAGATGTCAAAACAAAATAGACCTGCTAAAACTCATTTATCAGTAACTTTTATCATAATCTATTAATTGTTTATTTTATGAGGAAAAAAGCCAAACATTTCATTTGATAGTAGTGGGTCTCAAATGTGAGAATTTGTTGCTTTTCTTGTCCTTACCTTTGAGTGAATTTAATATTTTAAGCATTTTGGATTGTTGGTCGCACATAACAAGCTATGTACTGTAGGATATCACATTGTGTTGTGTTGTTTTTCATTGTTTTGACATATTTTGACCCTTTATCAAGCAAATAATTATGCAGTTAATTAAATAATGAATCAAGAATATAATCAACAGGTTAGTTGGTAATGAAAATATCTGTAAATTGCAGCTCCAAAACTAAACGTATGGTGATATTCTTCTCTTTTTGTCTGTGTCCCCTTACTGCAACCCCCTTAAACACCAGAATACACACTGGAAATAGTTAAGTATTGCATGCTCCCTTTTTCTCACTGCACCAAACTTTCAACTGAAACTTGACTCTTTTGTGTTACAATACGCACTGTGATCCGAAAGGTCCTGTCCTGCTTTGCACGAACAACTGTAGCTCATCTTCACCTGCAGAGACACTTCTGGCCTCTGTCTTTTTGCACTGGAGTGAAAACATTTGGTTCGCACATTCACACTGCCAGTGCTAACAGTCTTGGCTGTTTGACAGCTGGGGATTAATTACAGCGGGGGTAAACAGTGCATAAATGTAGGTCTATGGGTGTGTATTTTTGAATTCTTGTGATGTATGACTTTGCAATAAAGTCATATACTGTCACTTGGGCTGCATCTAATGATTATTTTCATTATCAGTTAATCTGCAGATTACATTAATGATTCATTAACTGATCATTTAGTCTATGAAATGTCAAAAATTGTAGAAAATCTTGCCATTTAAGCTTAACTGATATCTCCAAATGTCTTGTTTTGTTCTACCAAAAGTCTAAAACCCAAATAAGTGCAGTTTACAATCAAATTTGACAAAGACGATCAGCAAATCCTCAAATTTTAGAAGCTGCAACAAGAGCATGGTTGGCACTTTCTCAGTATTTTGGCTAGAAAAGGTCTAAAACATTAATTAGTTATCAAAGCAGATGCTTTGATGATTTCCCCCCTCTAACAGTCACTATAAACTCAGAATCTAAGGGGGTTTATGGGCACATTCCAAGTTTACAGACACATTTTATGGTCCTATAGAAACACTGAAAAGCCTTTTAAAGATATATTTGGGTGACTATAAAAAGTCTTTTGAGCACCACACAGACGCACTAAAGTTGCTTTTGATAATATGGTTAAAATGTGCAGCAAGACCAAATAAGTTTAAGTCATGAAAAACAATTTTTGTGATGTTTCCTGTAGGACTGTTGAATTAATAACATGTGGCCTTCAAACATTGTAGTGTAGAGAAGAAGTCATATATGAAGGTAGGTGAGTATAAGCTGTATTGAACGTACCCCAATGATGATTTTCCAGAGGTTATTCCTCTTCTTTCCTCGTTCAGTGTTTCCCCTTTGACTCTCCAGCTCTGGTGTCCCAAACAAAGACGCAGCCTGTTCAGCCGAGCGGTCCTCTCCTTTGGTTACTTCCATGCTGCTGAGCGCTGCAAACTCCTGCCAGTGTTTTCCAGGAGGGAGTGAGTGGCACACAGACCTTTACCCTGGCTGAGGAGTATATGCTGTGTGTAGGATATGACCCCTCTGCTCAAGTGTAGCACCGCCTTGTTCCTTGACGTCTCCAAGTTTGCAGAGCAGCAGCAGCATGTGATTGATCTGCGAGAGAGTTAGAAGCTGCGGGGCTGATTAAAGAAAGCTGAGCCGACCTCAACACTCTGCTATTTTGGCTCAAGTGTCATTTTCCAGTGAAGTCTGTTCACTAGTAAAATCAGATGCTTTGGCCACTTTAGGAAAGAGTTGGAGCCATAATGAAAAAATATACAAACATATACATGATATTTATGTAAATACGTGCCTCAAAAGTGTTATTCACATTTAATGTTTGAGCTGTAAAAACGAACAAACTAACTGTCAAACAGCTGCTGAAGAACTTCAATAAATACTTACTGTGAAGTGACTTAACGCTGCCGCCATCTTGTGGTCAGACTGGAGTGGTGCGCTATCCCTAATAACATCCAAAGATGACAGTATAATTTGGGCACATGGAAGAAGTTTGCCTGATGGGCTTTCTATTCATTTTAACTCAAAAACCACGATTCTTCCCCCGTCTCACAGAAGGGCCCCGAGGCAAACTTCCCCTAACAGCCCAAAATGGCGTCTGGGACAGTTGAGTCCTATAAAATTACTTGCTAAAGTTATATCCAGCAGCTGGTTAGCTTTAGTTATGCAGTTAACATTAGCCTGTCTCACTCCAACGGTTACAAAAACCATCTACCGGCTTCTATAAAGCTCAATAACTTACAGGATATATCTCGTTTGTTTAACCCGCAATAAAACATAACATTATTGGGGTTAAGTGCCACACTGATTGGTAGCTCTGGTTTGTTGCTAGGCAACCAGTCATAGGACGTGACTGCTCGACTGTTCTGGCTAGCTGTTCAAAGCTAAGCTAAGCTAACTGGCTACTGCATACATTCACTTTACCCATAAGAGTGGTATCAGATGTCTAATTTAACTTTCCGCTAGAAAGCTAATAAGGACATTTTCCTATATGTGGTTCTACTCCCTTAGTTATTTGGTCTTTCAACCATCAGAACACGGCGAAAAATGTCTGTAAAAATCAGGGCGCAACCCGGATATTGGGAACACCGACTTCCGCTAGCTTAGCTCGCAGTTGAAACAATGGGGTGTCCAGTTTGTTTTGTCACTAGAGTGTTTTGTCCAAACAACTGTCCAAATCCCAAAGATATTTAGCTTTCAGTTGCATAAATAGAGCATCAAATATCACACTGAGAACAAATGAAGATTTAGGTTTTTTTTTTGTTAGAACAAAAATGACTTAACTAGTTAAAATATCAAAATAGTTACCCATATTTTTTGTCCTACATATGGCACTTGGAATTACCATGACCTGGATGACTGAGAATCTTCACCAGCAACTGAAAAATAGTTTCAGCTGTAATTCACATTGCAGCATCATATCTTGCAGGTTCACATTTGTTTTAGGCTTTATGAAATTTAGCCTAAGGCAAAAATGATTTAGGCCAGGCCTATTCAACGGCGGCCCACGGGCCACATCCAGCCCAGTTTATATATTGACTTTGCTGTTGTAAACATGGCTTTTGCTGCCATAGACTGTATAAAAATACGTCCTATGTATTTTCCTAAACACTTGACCTCAAACAAAAATGTAATGTGGTGAGGTGTGTGTATGTGTGTGTGTGTTTGTGGTAGAGAGAGGGAGAGGGAGGGAAGGAGGGGGTATCTTCCGAGTAGAGAGGTAAAGGGTGTTATTGGTTACTGCTATCGCCACTTGTTATGATTCTGATCATTGATAGCATTAAGTGTCTGCAAAACCTCATAATGTTAATATCCATACAATGTTTAATTCTAACATGGTGTGGATATTTACAATGTTGTCAACCTGTTTTTTATTTCAACCAAAATTTAATGTCTGTCCAATGTAATAGTCCAATGTTTTTCTGGCGTGAATGTTTGTATATCCCTTGAGTTTCCGAAAGAAAGACTGGTGGGCCTTTGATGCTTCCGGTTTAACAACTAGTTTTACTTTACTAGTAATCTAATCTCTACAATACTTCATAACTCTATCTCCGAATATATCAACCACATATGACGGATTACTTTTACACACCCAGTTTAAACTTCCTGTGTCATGTTTACAAGTGATTATTCACTCCCTAGGTAAATGTCAAGTTGTCATGAACAACATCACGAGCAGAGCACTCAAAGCGACATTATTCAGTGAATGACACACAACAGCTGTCATGAATATTTATGAGGTTTGCTTCTTTCCTGTCAGCTATCATGAAAGTGATATTTTAAATGCACACTCAGTTCTGCAGTTCTTTGCTGTTGAGCTTCATGTACAAGCACCATAGTCTGCTGAACCTTCAGCTACTTAAAAAAAAAGGTTATTGCCACACACTCAAGAAGCTAACATCATACCTGCTTTCTGAGCCAATGCTCTGGCTTGCTGCTCTGGCCCTCTTGAGCAGCCCTGTTTCTGGATGCCACTAAAGAAGCACCAGGTGTGTGGCTGGACCCCTTTTCATTAAAGTAATCCTGCTGGAATTTCTGTGGGTCCTGTCCAATACTTTTCGTCCCAGTAATAACAATGCTGAGAACAACTGTTATGAAATTGGCCTAAGGGAAGTTTTCAGTGCCAATCCTCTCTTGGAGTCACTTTCACCAAATAACTAGGGCCTATGTGTCACATTTCAGCCAGTTCTCCATTTTGACCCATTTTCCCCTCTATTTGTCTGCCACACAATAAAACTTTGCACAAAAATGTATTTAATTCTACAGACTGTTGCTGCTTTTTCAGTGACCAATGTTTGTATCCATAAATCAGAAAACATCCCTCATGTAAAAGGAACTAATTTCACATCATTAAAAATAAGCACATACTGTAGTAATCCAGTTCCCTGCAGTATAAAAGCATCCACAAGATGGTGATGTCACAACACAGTTAAAGTAACACTACATTTCCGCCACTGTTGCGGAGATATTTTCATGATGCTATTAATAAAACTGCTCCTGATCCCTGACAGCTTCAACACAGCACAGGCATATTTCAGCTTTGTGAGGTCCAGGTTCCCCTCAGATCCAGTCGTGTCATGTGGCGTGATAATGGAGATCACATGTGGCTGGAGCTGCTGACCTTTGACCTCTGCCTTGTCCTGCACTCAAAAACAGCCCAGGGTTAACTTGTCTTTGTCTCCCTGTGAATGTGCATGTGTTTGTGTGTGTGTGTGTGAGGGCCTGAATATGAAAATAAACCCAGTTTTGTGTTTTACAAGGGTGTTCATGCATGTATGTGTGTGAGTGCGTGTGTGTTTTCGTGTCTGGCTGTGGTTGCAGTGACTGCGGGACAGTGTGTGTGTGTGTGTGTGTGTGTGTGCTGCTCAGTGAACTGATGTCTCCCAGCGGTGTGTCTCCCTACAGCTGTCCCTAACCCAGCTGGACTGCACAATATGACCTTTAATGTTGACCTACACATGTAGCACTTACTGTCCTCATCACATGTTCCACCCGACTCCTTAAAGTCTTTTAAGGAAACACTTGACGAGTGTGTCACTAATCCTATGCCTGGCAACACTGCCGAATGCACCGAAGACATGTTGAGCTTCAAAGCATTTTCCAGACTCCAAGAACATAACTTAATCATGACATTTACAAAAATATTCCATTCTGGTCTTCTCATATTTTGAATAATTTACTCAGTGAAGCATGTGCATGACTTCAAAGAATCCTCAAAACAAGTAGAAAAATAAAACACTGTACTTAAAATGCGACTTTTTCATACAGTGCACAGGAAATACAAATATATCAAACTTTAAAGCTGCTGTATTCAGCATGAACTCTGAATGCCCCCACACAGTTTCCCCTAAGGAGCAGTGCTGTATGTACTATACTCTGCATCTGCTTGTTCCAACACTTCACTGAAGCAGGTACATGATGCTTACATGCATATCCAGGAAAATCTTAAAATATGCAGCTTTTATGGTTGCACTTCTGCGGAAGATGCACATGTGTTAAGCATAGTTTTCGACATACTCTGCCTCAGAATTTGGTACATTTTGTGACCTTGAATACACTCTCAGATAAGTGAGTTTGAACAATGTGAGGCTACATATTGTGTTAGTTTTCTCATTGGTGAGTCTGTTAAGAAAGATGTTGTTGGACTGATTAAAAACATTGAAGGTTTGGAGGTTTAATAACATTTTAAAAGCGTGCTTCAACACAGGGGTCTTCAATGTTTTTCAGGCCAAAGACACCTTAGCTAAAAGAGGGACAAAGCATCCATTTCCGTAGCTGCTTATCCACTCTAGGGTCGCGGGGGGGCTGGAGCCTATCCCAGCTGACATTGGGTGAGAGGCAGGGTACACCCTGGACAGGTCACCAGACTATCAGAGGACTGACACATAGAGACAGACAACCATTCACACTCACATTCACACCTACGGACAATTTAGAGTCACCAATTAACCTGCATGTCTTTGGACTGTGGGAGGAAGCTGGAGTACCTGGAGAAAACCCACGCTGACATGGGGAGAACATGCAAACTCCACACAGAAGGGCTCCCTCCTGGGATTGAACCAGGAACCCTCTTGCTGTGAGGCGACAGTGCTACTCACTACACCACCGTGCCGCCCCCCTATTACATATATTACATAAAACTGGGTCTCATCCATCAGTAACATGTAGGGTGGCCTAAATGCCGTGTATAAACCATAGACTGTAAGAATAATGGATGTTGCTACTGTGGCATCAACAATTGTTTTGTGGACTCCAGTTTTAAAGTGTCGAGTTTGGCATTTTCAGAAGGGACCAGATCTGAGAGAGAAACTGAGGACGCTATCGGCAGACAGCCTGTCACTCAAAGTGGCCCGCTCTTAATTCTGTGTAACTTTCAGCCTTGAATGAATTAATAATTTTTATTTCGGTTCCATACGTCTGGATTATTTCACACACATTTTCTCACACTTAATAGAACATGCAAACTCCACACAGGAGGGCTACCCCACCACAGGTTCCAGCCCTCTTGCTGTGAGGCAACAAGGCTAACCCCTGCATCACCGTGCTGCCCATTTTACTTTATAATCTAGAATTCTTTTACATTTTAAGACTTTTTTAAAACTCAGCAGAGAGCTAAACAATTTCAAATCAGCAAAGTCCATTCCTAAACTCGACTCCCAAAACTGAAACATGTGTATTTTACACTGGTTCTCACTTTACATGTTTCATGAATAAACAACCCTCTGAAATTATAATTTCCTTCTTTTGATTAAAAAAAAAAAATTGAATACAGACAGAGAGGCTTTTGTTGACAACTCAAAAAAGTGTTTCAAATGTTTTTAAATACACAGTGTCTGTCTTAATAAAATATAAATGGGTTAGTTGATTGTTGTGAAGGAGTAAATTAGCTAAAGAGACCGTAATCATTTTTTTGTACCAGGCTGTGAACGTGTTTATTTCTGCTTTGAAGCAGCATGGATGTCTACGGGGCTTCACTTTTCAGCCCGAGAGGTTGCCCCCTGGTATAAACATACCTCTTTATGGTGCATTAGCTATTAAAATAATAATGACTGGCAGATTCATTACACATCATGTCTGTTTCTGAGGTGCATGGTATTTCAGTCTCTTGTTCAAAAAGGTTAAAAAGCAATCAATTGTAGCTCACAAAAAAGTCTGTACGCATAAAATGATAATACAGATAATTGGCTAATAAGCTTCAACAGTATGTTACTGTTAGCTAATTAGTTTACCTCGCTGTTATGGACAGGTGATGCACAAACATTTAGTTTTAGCTAGGTAACATGGTTGCACACGGATTCATGTGTACAGTACTGTACATTAAATGTTTTTTTTATGCTTTTGGCAATTTATTTTTCCTAATATGTTGAATTCATGTTAATTTGTATTTTCAAACCTATTTTAATTTTTGAAAAAAAATAAAATGAAAACTTAAATTACCAAACAATAATTTGGCAGCCCCGTCCGTCCATCCATCCATCCATCCATCCATCCATCCATCCATCCATCCATCCATCCATTTTCATTCGCTTATCCGGGGCTGGGTCACAGGGGCAGGGCAGCAGGCCAAGCAAAGCATCCCAGACGTCCCTCTCCCCAGCAACACTTTCCAGCTCCTCCTGGGGAACCCCAAGGCATTCCAAGCCCAGATGAGATATATAATCCTCATAGCATCTTCTGGGTCGGCCTCCTACCAGTGGGACATGCTCGGAACACCTCCAACGGTAAGCAGCCATGAGGCATCCTAATCAGATGCCCGAACCACTGACCCCTGACCAACTAACCCCTGTCGACACAGAGGAGCACTCCGAGCTCCCTGCTGATGTCCGAGCTCCTTACCCTATCTCGAAGGCTGAGTCCAGCCACCCCACAGAGGAAACTCATTTTGGCCACTTGTCTCTGCAATCTCGTTCTTTTGGTCACTACCCAGAGCTCGTGACCATAGGTGAGGGTTGGGACGTAGATGGACCAGTAGGACCCAGATGGACCTTCCGGTTCAGCTCCCTCTTCACCATGACAGTCCAGCGCCTACATCACTGCAGAAGCCGCACCAAACCACCGATCCATCTCACGCTCCATTTTACCCTCACTTGTGAACAAGGCCCTCTGAGGACCCTCAGTAGTTGCTGACCGCCCGATTGAAGACCCGTGCTTTAACATTCTGGTCTTTGCATTTGTATGTGCATGTTTAATTCAGTTTTCTGTTCTTGAAACATTTGCACTTGCAATAATTATTGCACCAAGACATGCGTCTGTTAATTTATTTACTCTATAGTCCAGAATAAATCAATTATTTAATTCAAAGACTCACAGCAAACACAAAGCACTGAACCTATCAACAAGTGACATCAACTGGTGACGCAGGTTTAATCACTGCCTTGTGAGTCTGGTTCTCTAAAATCAATTAGGCATCACTGTTGGAACAATTCAAAGCCCTCAAAGCGACACTTGAAGTGGTTTGAACCCAGACCGAGCCACGACTTATGAATAACACATCAGGGCAGAGCAGCAGTAGGTGTGCTTAAAGAATTCATCCGGTGACAGTTATAGGCACATCTTCCCCATGAGATTTACTGTAGGCGCTTGTAAATCTGCCATGAATTATTCATTCAACATGACACAATCCTCAGCACATTATATTGAAAGCTTCAGTCTCGTCAGACATATCTGTCACTGACTACCTGTCAACCAGGATTTCCAGTAGAGCTGGATGTCTTTGGTCTGTTTGCTTCTGTTGTTGTCCTGAAATAATGAGCACCTTTCAAAGCTTTTGATATAAACTCACCCACAACTGCAACTTAAAATACTGCTGCCCACCTACTGACTCTGTGTATATATATATATACATAGATTTGTTCTCATTGTTTTTGACACTTATTAAGCTCTTGATTCACAGCATGCAACAGTTAAACATGCATGTTTCTGACATGTGCAAGGTTTGTTTATTTGTGATATTTGCTAAGAACAGCACAAATCTGACCCGTGTTTTATAAATGTGTTTTATACAGTAACTGTTCTGTATAATGGGAAAAGAAGTCCCAAAAAAAGCCTGTTCACACCCACATCAGTCTTCTCAAGAACATAATGGGGGAGTGGATTCTGGTGCATGCGGTTTACAGGTTCATAATGAAACTTAATTCCTGCTAATGATGCTGTGAATCTGCTGAGGTGGCATTTGACAGTTGAAAAGAGACAAAGCTGTGGATTCTGCCAGCGTTGCTCTTTTACAGCTGTGAGAAACAGTGTTACCTTAAGTTTACTTTAAAGGTTCCCTCTTCACTGTACTGTTTAATTGGAATATAATGTGCCAATATGACATATCATTATTGTGTTTTTATCCTTTGTCATGCTTCAGTTTTATGCATAATGTTTTGTTTGTGTTTCATGATATTTGGAGTTTACTGACATATTTTAACACGAGTTTACAGCCATGCTAGCAGCTCTGTGAGGCTAGGCACAGCAGGTGGTTTAAGCTTAATGCTAATGTCAGGATGCACACAAAGTCAATGCTAACTGATGTTTAGCATATATATTTACCATGTTAATTTAGCATGTTAGCACTTAACATAGTATAACTGTGGTTGCTGTAAATGTTAATGTAAAAGTTTTGCAACATTAGCTTTGAGACACACAGCTTGTAAAGAGCAAGCTATCTTTATAGC
This sequence comes from Epinephelus moara, assembly GCF_006386435.1. Classification (NCBI taxonomy): domain Eukaryota; kingdom Metazoa; phylum Chordata; class Actinopteri; order Perciformes; family Serranidae; genus Epinephelus; species Epinephelus moara. The sequence goes on along the minus strand of NC_065517.1, from coordinate 22,199,325 downwards.
TGATGGGTGGTGGATGGGTCAAACAAACACAGGACTTTGCCCTACGGGACTGGTGATCGTGTCGTGCGAAACCAAGTGAACTTTAAGGTTTTTAAAGCTATGCTGTCACTAGCCCTTTTTAGATAGGAATTGTGCAAATTTGCAGGAAAGCCCAATCAGCCTTCTTTCAGCATTGGCAATATAAAAACAAAATCGGGGAGGGCGGAAAATTGCTGCCTACCTTTTGTTTATACAGAATGCGCCTTTTTCGGGGCAATGGGGAGCGTGAGCAAGTAACAAAACATGTAGCTCAGCTTGTGACGTAAACAGTGATGTGGGAGGGAAGCCTCGGCTAGTCAGGCGGCGGTACTCAGACAGCGATTCTCTCATAAATCGGCCCATTCTTCACCGTTCCCGTCATCTGACAGTTAATGGCCTCTTCGTTTGCGAGGACAAGGAGGGCGCGCAATGCCTTGTCTCCCCAGTTGCTCATCTTTACAGTGTCTGCGTTTCCCTCTTGCTACTAGCTGCTCGCTAATTCCTGCTATCAGCTGTTTCCTGTTTATCCACCGCCAGTGGCTCACACTTGTGCATCATCAACAGCTCCTCCCACAAGTATTCAACAGCCCCTCCCGTTGCGGAAGGCCACCTCGGTCTGTTTAAACTTGAAGGGTTCCGCCAATATGACTACCCTACGAGGCAGAAAATTGGGCGCCTCGGATCAACTCGCCATTCCGCCTTTGTGTGTATAAACGCTTGCAGCTAGCCGGCAAATCGACCCAACATTCGCGGTAAATCTGGCAGTGTAAAAGGGGCTACTATGTTTCTTTTCCTAAACCTACCCCACATAACTTAACTTGCCTAAACCTAACCTATGTAACTTTCCATTAAGTACCTAACTTTATGTATAGCCTTTGTAATGTTACAGCGCTAAACCATGTTTCTCCTCCTTAACCTAACCTCATGACTTTACTGGCCTAAACTTTACTTACCCAAATCTAACCTACGAAACTTTTACTTGTCTAAACTTGACTTGCTGAAAACTAATTTATGTAATTTTACTTACCTAAACTGTACTTGCGTAAACCTAACCTGCATAACTTTATTTACCCTAATCTTTACTTGCCTTAACTTAACCTACATAACTTTACTTTAAGAGCGTAATGTGATGATACCCAACCATGTTTCTTTTCCTCAACCTAACCTATGTACAGTAGTCAAAAGTTTGGACACACTTTTTCATTCAAGTTAATGGGAAAGTGTGTCCAAACTTTTGACTGGCACTGTAACTTGACTTGCCTAAACCTAATTTGCATAACTTGACCCACTTAAACCTAGTCTTCTTTCTGATAAGTGCATAACATTACATTGAGAATGTAATTATTACTTTATGAGATATAAGATACTATAACTATAAAATAACTTTATATTAAGTAGCCTACGTAACGTGACAACGCCCAACCATTTTTCTTTTCCTTAGCCTAACTTCATAACTTTACTGGCCTAAACTTTTCTTACTTAAACCTAACCTACCTACTTTTACTTGCCTAAACCTAACTCACTTTTCCTTGTCTAAACTTTACTTGCTGAAAACTAACCTACGTAATTTTTCTTGCCTAAACTTTTCAAGCTGCAAACTAACCTACCTAACTATATTGCCAAAACTGAAGCCATATAACTTTACTCGCCAAAACCTAAACTACATAACATTATTTGCCTAAACTTTATTTGACTTAACCTAACCTACCTAACTTCATGTTAAGTGTGTAATGTGACGATGCCCAACAATGTTTCTTTTTCTAAACCTAACCTATGTAACTTTACGTTAAGTGCTTAACTTCATGTTAAGCACACTACGTAACGTGACAACGCCCAACCATGTTTATTTTCCTAAACCTATCCTCATAACTTTACTGGCCTAAACTTTACTAACCTAAACCTAACGTACATTACGTTACTTTACTTGTCTAAACTTACCTTGCGTAAACCTAACCTACATAACTTAACGTTAGGTGCATAATGTGACGATGCCCAATCATGTTTCTTTTCCTAAACCTTACTTACGTAACTTTACTTGCCTAAACCTAACTTGCATAGCTTAACCCACTTAAACCTAGCCTACTTTTCAATAAGCACATAACATTACGTTAAGTACGTAATCACCGGGGGAGATCATTTGTGAGATGATATGAAGAGAATATGGAGCGTTGCATGAGGACATGTTACCCGAAACACATGCAGACAAGCAAAGAAGTGTATTCCTTTAAAAAAAAAAATCAAACACACTGCTTCATTAAATCAAAAACAACACACATAAACAGCACATTGGTCAAGCGATAAGCACTTGTCTTGCACATTGTGATTTTTTTTTTTTTGGTTTGCATATGTCTGTTTTTTTGTATTGCCTATTGTCTAGTGTGGATATTTTCCGAGTATGTTACATATATTGTCTTCTGACAGAATAAAACCCTCCTCTACTGGAAGAAGTATTTATTTATCTATCTATTTTGGGAAATGTACCCCAGTGCAAAGAGAACAGCAGGACACCACATCCATACAGTGCACAGAGACAGTGTGGGACACGTACTGACAGACAGTGGTCCCACATCTCTCCAAACGTATCTGTGGGGGAGTTCTGGTCAGTGTCTGCAGCTGTAAACATTTTCCGCCCAGGATTAAATTCTATCATGCGGCCCGCCAACCCTGATCAGGAGGAACACGTACCCTTTTTTTTATTTGCACCTTGCAGTCATGCTCAGTCTTCTTTTCCTTAGTACAGCTTCTTCAGTCCTCTTTCTTCTGAACCTGAACCTGGGTTAAGGCAACTTTTTCCATCCCCTCAGCTTTCCTGAAAGCAGCAGTAGCATTAGGGTCACAGGGGGGTTTTACCGCCTGAAATGTTACAGTATTGTTGTTGAACTAAAGTTCAGCATGGTGTTTAATCTTTAATGTAACCTCTGAACATTAGGTGATGCATTTTAAAAAAGTGAAGCGATGAACTTGTTTGCCATGAGGGGGAACAGGACTGCAATGCAATTAACTGCACACAGCGATCACGCCAACAAGTATGACTCACTCACGCAGTCCCCTTGTGACTTAGCAAAGTAAAGATCATGTAAGAACAGAGGTCAGATATGGAAAAAAAAAACTACCTTCATACACAAAGCAAGTGTCAAACTGGATTGTACAAATTCTGCCAGAGAAACTTCTGTGGTTTGCTTGAGTTAAGTTTGATGATGTCCTTCTGCACTGCAGTAGCCACACTTTTACTTTGTTCATATTCTATTGATGAAATATGAGGTTGGTTTGACCACAGTGACACTTCTCGCTTGTCATGCTGATGCTAACCACCCAGCTCCTCTTATCTACTGTCATATTCATTGGAAAAATACAGGAATCTGTTTTGTGTGTCTAGCAGAAACCGAAGTTGCAACAGTTTTTTTCGGTCGGATTTCAAGAGAACGATGTGTCATTGTCATTGTACATGAGAAGCTACAGTTAAGAGAGAATGATCAATAACATAGATATCTTTCTAAGAAATGTGGAAATGAGCACTGCGATGAAACAGCTGACTGTACAGAGCTTTTTGAAATTCAGCACAATGTTGGAATCACAAGTAAGTTCAACTTGAAACCAACTTTAAAAGCTTCCTCTTTTCATCTTAGTAAAACTGTTGCTTTTAAAATCATCATGTCAAGTCAGTTATTTATGTAAATTGTAGGTTATATGAAGTGGTTGGATCAGAAATGTTCAAAGAAGTTCAAAAGAAGTTATCGAACAATTTTAATGTTATACAGGAAAATAAATGGTACAGTCAGTGTTAAAGTGCATAAGCCAGTTTGAACAGGTGAGTTTTGAGAAGGGATTTGAAGGATTTGTCAGACTGACGAACGTGTGGAGGTTGGGAGTTCTAGAGCCTCGGGACAGTGCAGCTAAAAGCCCTGGCACCATGGTGCTGAGGCGTGAGGTGGGAATGGTCAGGAGACCAGGAGACTCATTTATAAAACATTACGTAGGATCCACACTAAAAAATATACACGCCAAAAATACAAAATATTTGACAGTTTCTAAAATCAGGCTTCCACCTCACCACCTACACATCACAACTTTTGCATGGGAAGTGGCGTATGACTCTTTAGGCCTCTTTATGTTTATAAATGGGACCCCAGTAGAGGAAGAGCACCGGGAGCAGGAGGGAGTGTACTCCTGGAGAAGGTCAGAGAGGTAAGTGGAGGCTAGGTTGTGGAGGGCTTTGAGGGTGAGCAGAACGTTTTTGTAGTCAATCCAGTACTAAATAGCCTCCTGAGACCCAGCAATTAATTTTTGTCCACTCTTGAGGACATAATTTCACACTCTGTGAAGGCCAGTTGTTCCTAAGTGGACAAGGAAGGAAGGAAGGAAGGAAGGAAGGACAGAAAGAAGGAGGGAGGAAGGATTGAGGGAAAGAAGGAAGGAAAGAAAGAAGCAAGGAAGGGAGGAAGGAAGGGAGGAAGAAAGAAGCAAGAAGGGAAAGAAGGAGGGATGAAGGAGGGTGGGAGGAGGGACAAAGGGAGGGAAGAAAGGAAGGAAGGAAGGAAGGAAGGAAGGAGGGAGGGAGGGAAGGAAGAAGAGAGGGAGGGAGGGAGGAGGAACAGAAGGAAGGAAGGAAGGAAGGAAGGAAGGAAGGAAGGAAGGAAGGAAGGAAGGAAGGAAGGAAGGAAAGAAATAAGGAAAGGAGGAGGGAGGGAGGAGGGACAGAAGGAAAGAAGGGAGGAAGGAAGGAATGAAAAAAAATGTGTTTTTTCCCTGGGTCTTAGGAGGATAGGGAGGCCATTTTGCACATAACAAAATACAACCACCTGTCGTGGTGACCTCCGGCTCACCTGGTAGAGTGTGCGCCCCATATAGGTTGAGTCCTTTGCAGCAGCCTGGGGTTGATTGCGACTCACAGCCCTTTGCTGCATGTCATCCCCCAACTCTCTCCCACCTTTCCTGTCTAGCTACAGCTGTGCTATCATTAAAGGCAAAATTGCCCCCCTCAAAAAACAAAAAACAAAAACCCACCCGTTCAAGTGTTATCATTCGTTATGATTAGGCTATTGGCCTCGTAGATATGTGTTAGAAGGGTTCTGCTGCACCAAATAGTGGGTTCAGAACGCTGTTATCAGCCCATTAAATGGTCATGTTTTTTGTTACGTGGCGATGGAGAAATTCAGGTGACGTAATGATGGTGTGGTGGATGGGTCAAACAAACAGTGGACTTTTACCAAAAGTCAGTGTAGTTATTTTAACTATGTAATGTATGTTGTGCGACATACGTCCTGTAACCTTTTGTTAGTAAAAAACAAATTTGTCTGAAGCCAAACCATCATGATTTTCTAAACCTAACAGCAAAGTATGGCATACGGCGTTTTGAACCTACTAGCTGTTGAAGCAGGATTTCAAACCCAAATTATTAAGGCCTATAACCATGACTGTGGCTCAGAGGTAGAGCAGATCTTCCACTAATTGGAGGATTGGTGGTTTGATCCTTGGCTCCGGTCCGCATGTGGAAGCATGCTTGGGCAAGATACTGAACCCCAAACTGAACCCAATGGCTGTTCCATTGGTGTGTGAGAGCATGTGAATGGTTACTGAGTGGCAGGTGGTATAAAAGAGCTTTGAGTGATCGGGAGACTAGAAAAGTGCTATACAAGTGCAGTCCATTTAATAATGCCCATTTAATCAAGTGATAGCATTTGGAAATGGGTGCATAAAACTGAACAATTACCGCAAGGAAACACGATTAACTTGTCGAAATACATTTGTGTATTGCACTCTGTCTGTGATGGAAAAAACAGTAGGATGAAGATGATTCTTCAACCTCTCAACAACACTTGTGATTTGAGTCAGTAGCTGAAAACAAGACAAACTCTAAGTGCACGCATCACTTACCGAAAAATGGTCTTGTATAAATAACCTCTTGGAAGAAATGTCTGAGGAACATCTAAACAAGAGTAAACATTTTTGTTCGTCTGAAAGATAATTACACTCAGACAGACAGTCTCATGTCCAGGCCAGGGGAAGCTCAGCTGGAAAGCTAAGGAGCTGTTAAGTGTCTCATTACCGGGTGTCAGATGTGTCACTCAATGGGACGCCGAACCGCAGCAAGGACCCCAAATTTACTCTCGCAATCATTAGCATCCATCAATATTACAGGAGGACCAGCAGATCAAACGCTTTAACCTCAGAGAACCTTTTGAGGTGGGGAAAAGGCTGTCACTCATCCAATTGTGCCTTTTTTGTACTAAATTGAGCTTTATTAGACTATGTATGATATGAAAAGATTGCTAACATATATTTATGGTACATATAAAGTAGCTTTTCTGTTCCATGACATCTAACATAAAGGAGAGTTATCATCCTTGCTGTAATTTGCATTGATATCAATTATGTCTTACTTTATAATGAGCTAAGTTCATTTTAGTATTTTCTTACCACACATGAGTTTATTTTTGGCCTGCTGAAGATGTCCTCATTTGCTCATGATTTACAAACGTATCCCTGGTATTTCATGTGCCATTGATCCATCTCCGGCTAAATCAATACGTCAGAGCCAATGCGTGACCTTTCTCACTTTAGCTGTAATGAGGGTCATGCTGTCAATGTTTATTGTGGATCTATGGAAAGAAGAAGTGGTGACAGGGCGAGTAATCACTGCTGAAATATTCATATAGAGAGACAAGTGTTATGTAATATCACAATAGCTGTGTGACAGTTTTCATTAGAGTGGATGGCGATAATGCAGGAAGCAGGGATGGCTTAGGACGGACAGATACTGAGACAGACAGTGGGACGACAGGTCAGAGGAAGATGTATTCTGACTGTTTGTGAAACAAGTGTGTCCTCAGAAAAGGAGTAGATCTGAAAAAATATATTGGAAACTATTTTCATAATCAATTCATCATTCTTTTAAAAGCAAAATTAACTTAAATTGTCCAGTTGTAGCTTCCCAGCTGTGAGGTTTTTCTGCTTTTCTTTGTCTCATGTAATAATTAACCATATATCTTTGGGTTGTGGTCTGACAAAACAAGACATTTGAAGACGTCATCTGGGGATCTAGGCTAGTAGTGTAAGGTAGGTATGACGGGCCCTAGCACAAACATATTACCCAGCAATCATCACTGCATATCTGTACAAAAAATACCAAAGAAAATAAGAAATTATTAATTCAATTTAACAATTTTAATAGTTGATTTATAGTTATAGAATAAGCATATATTTTTGTCATAGAGGCTATTGACTATATTACAAAAAAAGAAAAATGGGATGGGTTTGCCTTTGCAAGGGCATATAAAGAAGAGGGCACTGTTTTTAATTTAATGAGAGTTCGTCTTTGTATTTTCAAGGTGGCAATGACTCATAAAGGGCCCATTCTCCACCCAATGCATTGTTGGAGGGCCCACTCTCTCTGTAGTCCCCCCACCTCACAGGCCCCAGTGCAACCACACTGCCTGCACTGTCTATATTTACGCCTCTGCTATGGGTAATGGGCATTTTGCACTTTTTTCTGACAGTTTATAATTGTACATTTTTATGTAAATCACAGATGATGTCAGCCATTAGAGCTTTGTTTGGATATGTTGCTTAAAACTGGAGCTGTCCAAAGTTTTTGTACCTGTCTTATGCAACTCTACAAACTGAGTTGTACCATCTTATTTCATTGCATGCAATTGCTAGAATATTGTGCTAAAACCAACCATGATTGACTTGGAAAAGTAGCATGCATTTTGAAATTTGTTTTGAATTTTGATTTTTGAGTTTGGTTTTAATACAGTGGCGTTGGAGCGAAAAAGTTGACAGTAGACAATGGGAGAAGTTTTCCTTATAGGCTTTCTTCCAGAAACCTGTCTCTTTCTGACAAATATCTGTTCAGTTTAACCCAAACCACAACTTTTTTCCTAACCTCAACCAAGAAACCCATTCCTGCTAAAAAGCCCTCTAGGACAGTAGTTCCCACGTTGTCCAGTCATTAGTTCAAGGTCCACAAATTTTTATATATTCAGTGTCATCCTTGCATTTGGCCATGTCATCTCTCTGTCTCTGCTAAGTAGCTGTCCGTTATTCACTCATTTTACAGCAGGAAATGGCACCTCAAAATAAAAGCTCTGTGCTGGAAATTCATTGTACTTTTTTTTTTACATGTTCCCAAGTCACTTGCGGTCCATTCAGAATGGACCCATGACCTACTTTTGGACTGCGATCTACCACTTGGGAACCACTGCTCTAGGAAAATTTCTCCCAACTGCATCTACAGCCATGGTATCAGGTCTGTGAGGTTGATTTATACACAGTGGGGCTTTGAGCCAAGTGCTAACTTCAGCATGCTACTGTAATACGCAGATGTTTAGCAGGCACAGGTTAACCATGTTCACTACCTTAGTTTTGCCTGGCTAAATTTCTCTCATTAGCACTAAATACAGCTGAGGCTGATGGAAATGTCAGTTTTGCTGGCATTTGGTCATAAAGTATTGGACAAATTAATACTTTGACCTACTGGTGGCAGTGGAGGAGAATTCAGAGGACCATCAAAGTCACCTGGACGCATCCTCTGGGTAGCACGAACGTCTCTACAAACTTTAATGGCAATCCATCCAATACATGATAAAATATCTCAGTCTGGAGACAAAGTGGTGGACCAGAGGCTTTTTGTCAGCTCCACTGACATGTCTCTGTCCACATTTCCTATAAGAAAGAAATGAGTTTTGGGTTAAGTTCTTATATCCTGTCCGCCAAAATAGGCACTATCACAATTAGTAAATAAAGTATGATTTATTGTATTAGTATATACTACAGTATGGATTTGGGACAGTGAAACTGCATTGAGTTGACAAAATTAGACAGTAACTGTAGCCTCGTAGATAAAGCAATCAATTCTGAAATTAGTCAGTTTAATGCATAATGACTTTAGGTCTGACCTGGCATCACATAGTCTGACGGCACAACTCAACCATAACAAAATATCCAGAGGTCTTCAGGTTAGAGGGGAAGACACACACTGTTACCTCTCATACTGCTCTCCTTCTTTCCTCTGTAATATCTACATCACAGTATGTCACAATCATCCTCTCATTCTGAAGAGCAGCGCAGGTGTACCGCCCTCGCTGGGGTGCCGAGACCAAACAATGGATTCACCTCTAATTGGAGGGATGTTTGGAATAATTATCAAGTGACAGCAGGAGCAGCGTCTGAGTCACGGAGGCAGAGCAAATGATGAAAAAATGAAAGACTTTAATTGAATGTCAGCGGGAATCTGCAGGCCACGTTGAACCTCGTGTAATGAGATGTGGGCAGCTGAAGGGCACCCCTCCCAGGATGCTTCACTGGTAGGGAGGAGGCGGGGGTGCAGACTGGGGTGGTTTTGGGATGGCTCCTATCTCCCTGGCATTGCCTTAATGATGTCCTCATATCATGGCATTATGTAATATGCTCTCCAGTAAAGTTTAGTCAACCCTAAACACCCCAAGCCCTGCTGACGAGCGCAAGAGATAACATGAAACTGTGTATATGAGCTTTATTCTTTTTTTAAATGTTTTATTTATGTAAACGTGTGTATGTGTGCACAGGTACATTTATGTTGTTTATAGAGTTGGAGTTATTTTTGCCTCGATGGTCTCAAAATCACGCGAATTATTCCTACAGGAGGTATTGATTTGAGATTTTCAGTTTGCTACTGGGGACTTCATGATAGAACATGTTGCAAAAGGCCTGATCAATCGTCAGCGACCTGTACAAAGACACTGAATTATTCTGCAGGAAGGAACATGTTTTGCACACAGTAGTTGCTGACATCATACAGTAGGTGTATGCTTTGGAGGGGATACAGGGCACACATCCCCCTCAATGTTAGGAACATGTGCATTTGTTCCCCCCAATAAAACATGAAAGTAGCAGAGGACTTTTATTTTGACAAGATTAAAGGCATTTACACCATAAACTGATGCAGAAAACGTACAAACTGGAGCATAAAAATTCTCCAGGATGCAGGAAATCAATAATAATAACAATAAACTTAATTTTAAGAGCAGTAAAGGTAAAAAGAACAGAGACCAGTGAGAATAGTAAAAATGAAAGCAAGAAGAAGAAGAGGAAGAAGAAGAATGACATTAATCAAAAGACAAACTAAAAATTTGGGTTTTGAACTGTTGTTAAAAAATATTCACCACCCCTCATCTCTTGGTAGGTTTTCTATAATTTGGAGCATAGTTTACAAAAGCTATGCTGCCTATTTCCAGCAGACTTGACTACTGTAATGCCTTGTTCTCAGGCCTCTCAAAGAAATTTTTAAACAAACTGAAGATAATCCAAAATGCAGCAGCACGTCTACTCACCAAGACAAAACACTGAGAACACATGAATCTGGTTTTAAAGGGTCTTCATTGGCTTTCTGTTCATTTCAGAATTCATTCTAAGATTATTTATCTGTTTATCTGATATGTTGGTCAAATACATTCCCTCCAGATCCCTATAAGATCCTCCACCTCTGGTCTACTAACTGTCTCAGAGTAGAACTAAAAAGTACGGTTATACTGCCTTCTGTGTTGTTGGCTCTCGTCTGTGGAACAGCATTCCAGAGGACGTCAGATTCAGTAGACAGCTTCAAACAACATCTTAGAACCTGTCTTTTTAGACCAACACATTCTCACTCCAACTTGCTCACATATTGACATTTGGTCATGGACTTTCCACGTCCACATACGACATGCAAGGTACCCCGGGTGTGTTGGTTGTTGACGTTCTTGGACATCGTGTCAAGTTCTGCCTGTTACATGCATTGTCTTCTTTCAAGATACACTTCAGTTTTTACAGGAAATTTATAGTTTACATACAGTATCTTTCAAAATAAACGCACTGCATCAGTACAACACCAAAAATTAACTTTTTTTTCCTTCAACAACAAAAACACAAGGTTTGGCTTTAGAATCTTACACGACGCGAACACCGCTTTCTTGGGTGAAAGTCCTTGGACCCATCCACCACCCCTCCCGCCTGCCCCACTCAGACTTTCGCTGCCTGAACTTTCGTCCTTGTCCCGCTGGATTTCCCCTAGACGTGGCTGGGCACCGTTAAATTATAACTGCAACCAGATGGTAAAGGACGCCTTTTTTTGTTGGTTTTCTAACGCCACAAGTCACTGCCCAAGCGCCGGATTTCGACAACTTCGGCGTGAGACTGTGCTCTATAGACTTGCACATTTGTAGCTTTTTAATAACTGGTATCAAACCTAATTCGTATTTTCGTGTGTGTGTGTGATTGAATCTTATTTATCTTATCCTGTCTTTCATGTGTATTTTCTCATTTTAATATGTGAAGCACTTTGAGCTGCACTTGCTAGGTAAACTGTTCTTTACAAATAAAAGTTATTATTATAATTATTTTCTTGTCATATAATCTTAAAACCCAGCAGTAGAAGATCTGAAAGCTCATTGAGGATTATAAAATGACAGAATCTGCAATGTAGGGCAGTCCTCAAACCATTAAGAGCTTTAAAACATGTACAAGAACCTTAAAATGCAATCTAAAAGATGCTGGGAGCTGATGGAGTGTAGCTTAAACTGATGTGATATGCTCTCTCCTCCTTGTTTTGGTTAGAAGTCAAGCAGCACAATTCTTAATAAGTTGATTTTTTTTTCAATTGACTGTTTTGGAGGGCCGTTAAAAAAAGCATGAATAAGTTTGTTCAGGATCTTTAAAGGATAGGAGTGGCTCTACATTGGCAATGTTTATTAAGTGATAAAAAACTGAAGTGTTTGATGCTCGAAATTTTCTAACAGAGGACCCCTTAAACCATTCATATTCATACCGTTTCATATGCGTCCCCCCAATGGAGAAACGAAACCGACGCCTTTGGCAGACACATCTGCGTATTTTCACTTTTTCCTCCAGCTCAGTCAGAGTCACACGTGGTGCCCGGTGACCTGCCTGTATCTATTGTTTCTCCTGCTTTTTTCCACTGTGCGCTTTATTACCTGGGTGTCTTTGCACAGAGGACACATTTCAGAAAAGTATGTCATCAAACTGAAGGCCTGTTCATGTGAGAGGCGATGAATCACTGCTAAAATCACAGTTTAGAGATGCACAACAAATACACTGTGACACTTATTATGTCTGCTGGGATTTCTTGTTTTCTTTACCTGTGTGGTCTCGGATAAAAGTCTCACATAAATATTGCAAAGGGATTTACTTTTACAGTTAGTGAACACCATTTTGTTGTGTCACATAATTTACAGTGAGCAGTCTGGAGATTCCCTCTCAGCTGAGTCATTAAAAACTGATGTTTAGTTTTCAGACACTTTAAAGCACCAGAGCATGAATAAAACAACAATAAAATCAATATCTAACTGACTTATTTATTATTTTCCTCACCATTTGGAACTTTAGTTGTGCTGTGGTGTACTTTTTGGAGGTTTCCAATCTGAACACCCACTAGGTTCAAAGTACATCAAAGCTCTGACTTCAGTGTGGACTTTGCAGCTCCTCCAAAATCGCAGTAATGAGGGTCCAGGCACGACACCCAGCTCAAACCGCCGCGGGTCAGAACCTGCCACCGGAAAATTTTGTCTGATGGGTCAGTGGCTGCAGGAAGGGCTCACGCTCATGTATTGGTGATCACGCAGCAGAGGATACACAGAGCACTGACTGGCCTGCAGCTGAAGCCCTGCAGGTCTGCAGATCTCTACAGCTGAGACCAACACTTTCATGTCAGGGCCAAAGTGAGACACACACACAGAACAGAGCACCATGTTAAAAACTGTTTCCATGAAAGCGGTCCCTCTTTTTCTTCGACAACTTTGGTGTTGCTGGGTGGCCTTACTCGTGACATTAATACATGTTAGGGTGTCACCACCGTAAAATAACATTTAAAGGATGAGTGAGGTGATATTCTATATATTTTTATCGTCAACAAATCCAACACAAAGACCAGAGTCATCAATAATTTTTACTAACAAGCACCCCCTGTGTGTGGCCTGATCTGTTATTCCTCTGTGCCATAGGGGTCCATTTTTTTTTTTTTTGTTTAAATAAAATCTAATTGAATAATAGAGGGTGTTCAGTCTCTCCAACAGACTGCAATGTGTAAAGATGGGTGATGTTCATTAAAATTTTTGAATATTACTAAAGGTGTCCCACAGGGCTCAGTGTTAGGGCCAATATTGTTTTCAATTTACATATATATGATATTGATATTGTTTGTTGTTTTGTATGATTTCATTTTTGTTTTAATTGATATGCATGATTGTTCTTTGCTTGCCTATTAACTGTGTTTGTTGTCTTTGTTCATGCTCAGCATCATTGAAAATGAGGGTCTCCCTCAATTGATTTCCTGAGTCTTACATAAAGGTTTGAATGAATGAATGAATGAATGAATATTGCCACTACTATCCATTGTTTATTTGATTTTGTTATTGACATCTATAGTGAAACAGACATTGGCTGTGTCTGAAATCACACATACTCCACTATATAGTAAGTCTGCCATTTTGTAGAGCTGTCTGAATGTTTAGTGAGAATTATCATTACCTGTATAGTGAAGTCAAAGAATCGCACAAAGCATCATAAGAAGTGGTGTCCAACTGATGTTCACTAACCAAGCATTACATCCCATCATGCACTGAAGGAAAAATGTCAGACAGATGAGAGGAGAGAGAGAGGTGCAGTTGTAGCCCATCCATCCATCCATCCATCCATCCATTTTCAACCGCTCATCCAAGTCTGGGTCGTGGGGGCATTAGGCTGAGCAAAGTATTCCAGACGCCCCTCTCCCTAGCAACGCCTTCCAGCTCCTCCTGGGGGATCCTGAGACGTTCCCAGGCCAGATGAGATATGTAATCCCTCCGGTGTGTTCTGGGTCAGCCCCAGGGCCTCCAACCAGTTGGACGTGTCCCTCCAAGAATCACCACCTTAACATGGTGGAGGGGTTTGTGTGTCCCAGTGATCCTGAGGGCTGTGTTGTCCAGGCCTAACAGCCCCAAGAAGGGTCTCCTAAGGCAAAGTGGTCCCAGGGGAGGGGTCAGACTAAGAGCGGTTCAAGAAGACCTCGCCTGCAAGCATCTGGTGGCCGGGCCTTGGGCCATGGGACCTGGTCAGGCTCAGCCTTAGTGAATGACATGGAGCTGCTGCCCTGTGGGACTGGCATTTTGTGGCAGGTGCCAGGCAGGGGCGAGGACCCGGGCATGCTGACCACAGGTGTCACAACTGCAGCCAAACAAATTTGCTAATTAACTTTTGATGATTTGTTTGATTTTGTTTCACCAGTTTCTTAGCCATGTAATAAATTCTGAATTTAATGTGTATGCATTATGCTTTTGCTGTTCAGTCTCTCCAATAGACTGCAATGCATTAAGATGGGTGATGTTCATTCAAAATTTTTGAATATTCCTAAAGGTGTCCCACAGGGCTCAGTGTTAGGGCCAATATTGCTTTCAATTTACATATATGATACACAAATTGTGGATAGTGGTCCAGCCAACTATCTTTGTGACAATGATGTGATTAACAGCACAGAGAAAAAAACCCGAGTGGTGTCCGAAAGTATTTTTTCATTTTGCAGATATAGTCCTTTACATAAAACTTCCTAGAGAGTGAGTAAAGAGTAGTGAATGAGACACAATCTGTATCTGTATTGCATCTTGATTGAGCAAATAACCACAATTTCTCTCTTATTTTTTTCCCCAATATGTATTGTACGAAATCAAAAGCCGCTGTAGACATGAGAAGTGATAAAGATGCTATCTATAGCGGCCTCAGTCTTTACCTTCCAAAGAGCATTTTATAAAAGGCCACATTTTAGATCAACGTGTCATGGATTAATTGACGTATTGATCGAGCCCGGCCCGTAGCACTCCAGTTAGTGAAGGGAGGATTTATGCAGGCTCAGTCACAGTTGACTTGACTGACCTGGTTATTGAAGCCAAGGCTATTTTTGGCCTGGCTCACAGTGTGGAACGATTGGAAAGATTGGCCAGGATCTATCAGTCAAAGATAGAGCAGGTGAGATGCAGGACAGATGTCACCGCCTGTCACCGGTTGGTAGAGGTATGGTTATTGTATGTTTCTAGGGAGATGTTTGTAATTCTGGATGAAAATAAACTCAAAGGCAGAGAATTAAAGCATTTTATCACCGATGAAATAGAACTGTCTGGCGTTTCAGTAAATCTACAACATAACTATGAAACAATGTCCATGACCTGAGATGTGTGTGTAAAAGAAAGCATCTGTCTGGGAGGAAGTATCCGCAGTAATCAAGCAGCGAAATCCGAGAGGGATTGCCTTGATTCATAGTGTCCTCGCCAAACTGTGTCTCTGTCTCCCACTGACGTACAACGCATCAGGGAACCACCAACTGGAAACCAGTGACACTGAAGGTCACTAGATTTGGCCCCAGTTAGACTTTCACTTGACATTTTGTCTCTTTGCGTCAAATCATCATCATCATGTGTTTGCTCCTTCAGCTTAAACACGCATTAAAGTTACTCCGTACATACAACAAACATAAACAGACAATATTTCAACAGCGTCGGAAACTTTCATCTTTCATATGGGTGTTTTTTTTTTCATCACTCTCAAGTTTGAAGAATTGCTTCTGGTCTTGCCTCAATGCACCGGGGGAAGATAAGGTCAAAGAGCGGACATTTGAGAGTTTCTCGGAGCCAAAGTAACAGCTGGATTCTGTAGAAATTTTAGCGATGACTCATGTCGAGAGCATCACTCTTAGATGGAGAAGTTTCCTTTCATTTGAAAAAAAAAAACCTTCTCACAGCAGTGAATGAAAAATGTGGCTTTTTACCCCCAGCTGCTCCGCTCAAGTAGCTCAGTGGTCACCACATCCAACATCGTCCTACAGGAATTTAGAAGACTTCCCTCAAAAAGTTTGTGTTGTATCTACTGAAAATGAAGTTTTGGGGAGTTGCAGTTGCTTAATAGTCATTTTAATCAAATAAATATCCCTCCGAATGACCCAAAACTCAAGGTGATATCGTTAAATGACTTTCAGAGATAAATGAACAAAGGAAAACAGCAGAGCGCCCAGTAGCTCACCTGGTAGAGCAGGCACCATTCAAAGGCTTTGTCCTTGGCTCAACTCCAGCCTGTAGCCCATTTGCTGCATGTCGTCCCCTTTTGCGCCAACAACTGTCCTGTCAATTGAAAGCAAAAAAGCCCCCAAAATATCTTTAAAAAAAGATTTATCACCCAATTGTTTCAGCCTCAGTTAATTCAGAAGGGTTTCTCAACTTCTTGTATCTTCTTTAATCCAAAGAGCTCATGCCGTAGGGATCTGGCTTGGGAACCAGAGGGTCGTAGATCAAGTCCCCGTGCGGCCAAAGTATGTAGTGTAGACTGGTAGCTGGAGACATGCCAGTTCACACTCCTCGGCAGTGCTGAGATGCCCTTTAGTAAGGCATTCCCAACTGCTCGGGGTGCCTGTACATGGGCAGCTCCCTCGCTCTGACATCGCTGTTAATGCATGTGTATAAGTCCTGCTTGTGTATGTGTGTGTGATGTGTAAAATAACAGAGTGAAAAAATGAATTTCCCTTTGAAAGACTTAATGAAGTATTGCTTTCTCTTCAGTCATGTTTTAAGTCACAAAATTCTCATCAGAATATCAGTGTGAAGTACATTTGTATTGTGTTGTCTGTCAGGTACAAACTAGTGAAGGACTCACCAAGCAGGCTTAGGTCGGTACACGGGCCAAAGTATCCAATTCGACAGGAAAGGAAGGTGGTCACAAGGCAAAAAACGGTCAAAAACACACTCACAAGGAACACTAGGGAAACGCTGGAAGTCTTACTCAAAGGTGAAGACGTTTGAGTAAGACGTTGAGACACAGGTGAAACACATTAGGGCGGGGCAAGTAATCACAAAGGGGGGAAACTTGATAGGACGTGGGATCTGAAACGAGACGAGACGAGACAATGGTTACAAAAATAAAAAAGGAAATACAGGGATGACATATGAACATGAATTTGGGTGGCTTGACAGGTCTTGACGTAAAGTATGAATGGAGCTCAGAATATATAAAAAACAATGTTAATATTACAGCATATAAACAATTAACATGTAAAATAATGTACAGAAGCACAGTGGTAAAGCAGGTGATCACCAGGAAAACGAAATGAATAACTATATAATATATTGTATGGCTATTCCTGAGGGTGTTTACTTACTTAATAACAATTATTTGACTGTATAAATGGCATCAGTATTGGATGATCACTTATTTTTTTATGATATATGTTTGGGTTAATAAAATTACAATTTATGGATATAACTTTCCAGGTTTTAATACTTTTTTGATTGCTTTCTAATGTATGTATTTAAAAATGATTAAATAAATGACTTGTATATGTTTATACTGAAAAGTTGAAAATTATGTTTACTATCATTTCCACCCAAACTCTCACCCTAGAGTAATAAATGAAAAATAAAAAAAATAAAACTAAATAAATAACTAAATAGATCTGTTCTCCTCTCCTGTCGGCTCCAGCTCATGTCAGCTCATATGTGTTTCTGTGTTTGGTTTGAAAATCTTATGGGACACAAACACCAGCCTCCCAGGTGAAAGTTTGTGTTTGTTGGACCCATCCACTGGAGTTTCACCACCTTAACTTTTGTTCTTGTCCCGCTGAGTTTCCCCCTGATGCTGCCAAGCCACTGTTAAACTATAATGGTGACCGGCCATGTATCGTGCTCATGTTAAAGAACAGCTGTTTTCATCTGTGTCTGATGCCGGAAGTCACTGCCCAAGCCACGGCGACTTTCGACGACTTCAGAGTGAGGCCGGGTAGAGTAAACAGGTTAAAAAATGCACAAATGCTGGTGTGACCCTTTATATAGGATTTTGAATGCAGGACTCAGTCAGTGGTGTAATAAACCATTAAGATGAGTACAATTAAAAAGTTATCTTTTTTTCCATTTTGTACAGCTTTAAACTTTTACTCCACTACATTACAGAGAGAAACATTTTTTTTTAACTTCACATTTATCTGACCGCTCTTGTTGATTAAGATTTTACACAAAAAATATGAAATATGATGCACTGATACATATTAAACTGCTAAATGGAAGATAAGGTACTTAAAATGATCTCCATCCTGACTCGCTACACATTAAAACTCTTCTGAAAACAAGTATACATCAGTTATAATGATCCAGTTCAGCAATAAGTAATGATATAGTCCTGAGAGGTGGAGTTGTGCTGTATAATGAGTACAAGTGCATTTGCTTCTCTGTACTCCTCTTTGTTATGACAGTAGGATTGAAAGGTACCTTTACATAATAAAGTATTTTACTGTACTGCAAGCTTTACTTAAGTAGCAGCTCTGAATATTCCCTCTGCTGCTGCAGCTGTTGAATGTTTAGTAAAAAATTCAAATGTGACCACTGCAGCTACATGATGACACCAAGTGGTGGAGAAAGATTTGTAGCAATACTACAGTGTAGAAATACTCTGTTAGGAGTAAAAGTGCTGCATTCAAACTCTTCACACTCTGACCTACATAAAGGTACATACGTATTGGCATCAAAATATACTTAAAGCACCAAAAGGGCTCCTTATGTATATTTGCAGAGTGGCCCATTTCAGACTCACATATAATAAATATATTATTGGATTACAGTTGATTAATACATTCATGTGCAGCACATAGTTTTAATAATGCAGCTGGTGGAGGTGGGCAGCCCAGTCGCCAGAGGAAAATGCTGGCATTGGACATTTCTGATGATTATGTCACATCTGCATGTTTCATACGCATCATATCAATGTCTCAAAAGTGATGTGTATGAGCTGATTTTGTCATGCAGAGGTGGAGGGGATGGTGGATGGCGTGTCACCTAAGCAAGACCCTTAATAAGCTGCAGACCACTGTTCAAGCCCGACAAGCAACAAAACCGGTTGTGATTTAACGAGTCATTGCTGTTCTCCATTGGCTTTTTTCGGCACAAGAAACGATTCGTTTTTTTACCAAGACATTGCTGCTTTTCCTGCAAAGACTGGGGGCATGAGAAGCGATTATATTTGAAACTTTTGCATGTTTCATAATATCATGTCAACGTATCTAAAGTGACATATATGACCTGACTTTGTCATGTGGATGTGGAGGGGATGTTGGATGTCATGTCATCTAGGCAACAAGCTGTGGACCACTGTTCAAACCCAAAAAGCAACAAAAACGGTTGTGATTTTTCCTGCCTGGATAGTAACACAAAAGCAGTTGTTTTTTACTGAGACCTCGCTGCTTTTCCTGCAAAGATAATGGCATGAAAAGCAGTTTTTTTTTTACAGATACGCTGCTGCTTTTCCTTAAAGGATAGCGGCATGAAGACACATGGTTGCCTTTTTTTTTGCCTGGATAGAAGCATGAAAAGCGATTGTTTTGTGAGACATTGTAGTGAGACATTGCTGCTCTTCCTTTTTTTGTGCCTAAACCTAACTACGTGTGAACCACAGTGTTAGTGAAACATAAAATTTCAGTGTATCTGCTGCATAGCAACTGACACATGCTGCATTTCCTGCAAGGATAGTGGCATGAAAAGCAATTGTATTAACAGCGACATCATTGCTTTTCTTGCAAAGACAGTGGTATGAAAAGTGACTGTTTTTTACCGAGACATCACAGCTTTTCCTGCATGAAACGGTTGTTTTCTACAGAGCCATCGCTGCTATTCCTGCAAGAATAGAGGCATGAAAAGCAGTTGTCTTTTACAGAGACGTCCCTGTTTTTCCTGCAGGGATCATGGCACAAAAAGTGATTATTCTTTTACCGAAACATTGCTGCTTTTCCTTTTTTGTGACTAAACCTAACTACATTTTAACCACAGCTTTACTGAAACAAAAAATTTCAATGTATCTGCTGCATAATAACATGCAAATGTATTATATGCATCATTTGCAGAAATGCACAATGCCCACAATTTTTCTGGCGACTGGGTTGAGGTGGGGCTAACTTTAATTACTATTATATACAGTTTAATATTAATAATCTAAATAATCTAAATCTGCATAGCAGCTTTAGTTTTTAAATAAATGTAGCTGGTGGAGTATTTGCCCCCAAAATCTAGAAGTAGCCTAGTCTTACAAAGTAGCATCAAATGTAAACAGTACTTGAGTAAATGTACTTAGTTACATCATCATCATCATCATCACTGATCCACACAGTGTGTCTTGTGATGAGGGTTTAACTGGGATTCACTCATATTGTGGAGAGGTGGGGGGAGACAGGGGTGGGTGGATGGATGGGTGTAGGGGGAGGATTCCTGCAGTGGGAGGGAGGTGAGGGATGGAGGCGTGGTGCTGAATGAACAGCTCCTCTGCTCATAAAGTAATCAGAGAGCTCCTCTGCTCCGTCAGAGCAGCGCACAGCCATGAGCCAGCCGAGCTCCCCGTCCTCCAGACCCGCGCTCGCACTCCGCCCGTCCCCCTGACGCGCACCATAGCACCATGAAGAGGCAAAACGTGAGGACCCTCGCCCTCATCATCTGCACCTTCACCTACCTGATCGTCGGCGCCGCGATCTTCGACGCGCTGGAGTCCCAGAAGGAGACGACCCAGAGGAAGGAGCTGGACCTGAGGAAAGCGGAGCTGCTCAGGAACTTCAACCTGTCCGCGGAGGACTTTGGCGAGCTGGAGAAGGTGGTGCTGGAGCTCAAGCCGCACAAAGCCGGGGTGCAGTGGAAATTCGCCGGCTCCTTTTACTTCGCCATCACTGTGATCACCACCATAGGTAAGAGGCTGACCATGTCTGAACTTTGGCTTTTATTTTACTGCGACATAAAAGTTCATATATTGGTTATACTTCGGTTTCTGTTTAATTTGAGGCAAAACCCATGCCTTTAAACCTCAGTGGAATAATCTGTGGG
Source organism: Epinephelus moara (assembly GCF_006386435.1). Classification (NCBI taxonomy): domain Eukaryota; kingdom Metazoa; phylum Chordata; class Actinopteri; order Perciformes; family Serranidae; genus Epinephelus; species Epinephelus moara. The sequence goes on along the minus strand of NC_065517.1, from coordinate 22,178,470 downwards.
CTGCATGAGCCAAGCATGTTGTTTTAAAGGACATGAACATCACAGCAAATCCTACAGGGAATACTGTAGCAGATTCACAGACATTTAAATACTCACAGGAACACTGTGTAATAATTTGAGCAATACCACAGACTGAATATACTCATAACCTCAATATTAAGTACAACAGGTGGCCTACCAAAAATCCCCTGCAGCTGTAACAGCAAATGACCAGATATTCACTAAGGTAAATATTAATACTGCAGTATAAAATACTCCATTACCAGTATAGGTCCTACACTGAGTGAGCATCAGTGGAAAAATATTGGGAAAAAAGTGTTAAAACAACGACTCAAAATGCAGAAAAATGGCAGCATTATATTACTCTGTTGTTAATAAATAAAACTGGGCCCAGTGAGTGACCCTGACCCGGGGAACCCACTGGTTGTTACTGGTTGTGAATGTTAAACTGTGGTTACTGTACTTAGTGTTACTGTAATTTGAAGCATTCTCCGGCACAAGAATTTCCCTCTGGATAAATAGAGTTTAATTGAATTGAATATTGTTTCATGCTACTGCCCACTTGCAGTGTAATATACTGAGTGGTTTAATCTATACCAATGCATCTTGTTTTATAAGATCATTATAGGTTTTGTGTGTCAAATCTGAATCTGCAGAGAAACCAGCACCTGTAGCTGTCAGATGAGTAGAGCTAAAGCCGGATAAAATGGAAATACTCAAATTAAGTACCTTAAAGTACTTAAAGGTCTAGTGTGTAGGTTTTAGGGAGATAATACAATGTATGTGTTTTCTTTAGTGTATAATCACCTGAGAATAAGAATCATTGTGTTTTAGTTACCTCAGAATGAGCTGTTTAGAGAGCAGGTCCTCATCTATTGAGTCTGCTATGTTGCATCACTGTGTTTCTATAGTAGCCCAGGATGGATAAACAAAGCACTGGCTCTAGATAGGGTGATTCACGTTTCTGGGTCGGACACTGTACTTAGCAGCCCCTCTGTGACGAGAGTGTCGGAAAACACAGATTTTTTTCTAACATGAAACTAATTTATTCAGTGTTTTTACCGCTTAACATGACTGGGCCTGTTTGTTTTGGAGAGGAAGAGACATCTGTGGATAATTTGGCTTCTGGTAAAAACCTCCTGAACGTCAGGATCTTACAGTAAGTTATCAGAAAAAAATGATGAGGTACTGGGCAAGTGTTCCATCTCCGACATGCCAAACAGCATAGGAAAAACACTGATTTCTAACATGAACTGCTTTATTCAGTGTTTTTACTGGTTGCAGTCACCTGGTTTGTTTGTTTTAAAGAGGAGGAGACTTCTGCGGATAATTCGGCTCCCAGTAATAGGGTTGCAGTGGCATACTGGTTTAAATGTGTATCATGATTTGAAAGCTGACAGTGTACATTTGCATATAAGATAAGATGAACTTCATTGTCCCAAGCGGGAAATTTGTTTTGGGCACATATAGTGCAACATAGCTGCATAGCAGATACAACCATCATATACAATCAATTATCAGTTATCTAGAATACGAAAAAAGAAATGCAACTGGACGGTGAATCTCAACTTTCTTTTGATTTTTTTTGAAAAGGGAGACTTTTTTACACAAACTTCCATTTTTAAAAAATGGTTTCAAGTAGGGTTGCAGTGGTCAGCCTCAACTTAATTTTTCTTTTTTTCACATACATCCATTAAGAAAATGGTTTCAAGTATTTTTAAAGTGATGAAACATTTGTTCAGCAAAAAAAAAAAAGTCTTTTTTTTTATACCTTAACGGTCACTTTGACTTATAATACTGATAATTAAGTAATACCTTGATACCTTAAATCTCATACTGTTACAACCCTACCCCGTAAAATCCTTCTGAACATCTGGATCAGAAATGAGGTGAGCACACATTTGCATGTGCTTGGTAAGCAGGCTGTAGTAAGTGTAGGAAAAACACAGATTTTTTTTAACGTGAAACTGCTTTATTCAGTGTTTTTACCATTTTCAATCACCTGGTCTGTTTGTTTTTGAGATGATGAGACCTCTGTGAATAATTCAGCTCCTGGTTAAAACCTCCTGAGCAATGAACACTGAGGGAATCCTAAGCAGGACAGGGTTCAGCTGGTTGCAATTTGCAGTTCTCACCACTAGATGCCACTAAATCCCCCTCAATCTTACCCACTGGACCTTTAAGTACAGCGGCTGAAGACACAGGAAACCTGCTCATGAATACATAGCAGCATGATGTGCTATAATGATAACACAGCTGGAGGAAACATCATCAAATATAATTTATAAACTTAGTGGTAAGTGCAACAGGTGCACCACAAACCCCTGCAGCTGTGTTTTCATAATATAACCCTTATACCATGAAAGATTGCACCAATAATTCTTGAAACATCTTAAACATATGTTTGTTATAGTGACAGCGATGAAGGTTAAATTACCATTTGTTAGATGATCTTACATGATGTGAATATAGATCATCACTGACACAAGTTTTTCACATCAGTATGAGGTGCTGGTGGCAGCTTGAAGCCCCATTACCGCAGTGTTAACACTGTGTGTATTGCTCCACACAGACTGAGCCCAGACAAACAGGTTGTCATCAGAGCCGTTTATACTCGAGCCTTTTACTGAAACGCAGCATTGAAAAGGGGGTCGCATCAAAGTCAGATCCGCAGCCGCCAAGTGAAGGACTATTAAGGACAAGCTTATCGTCAAATCTGAAATTGTGCTGCTCATAACTAAAGGTTGTTTTTTCTCTAGAGAAGATGCTGCAGGAAACTTAAGTTATGAGACATTCATTTGCCTCTTCTCTTGTACTCATTATTCCTGCTCCAAAAAGCCCTGCAACAACACAAGGCTCCCAGCTCTTTACTCACTTTATCACACAGCCTTCAACATGAGCCGGTTTGTTTATTTCATTTTGACTTCACTCAGCTCTTTGCGTAACACTCTGCTTGTAGCTACAACCCCAAGCTTCACTTTGTCAGACATGTTAAATATTGGAAAATGAAACAAAAGGATGCATGTTTACCTTTGTGCTATGATTTGTCACTTTTAAAGATCCAGAGTGTAGTGTTTAGGGGATATATTGGCAGGAATGAAATATAGTATTATAAGCATGTTTTCTTTAGTGTATAATCACCGTAATATAAGAACTGTTGGGTTTTCCTTACCTGAGAATGAGCTGTTTGTATTTACAAAGGAAGTAGGTCCTCGACCACAGTGATCACCGTATTGTGCCGCCATGTTCCTACTGTAGCTCAGAATGTATAAACCAAACACTGATTCTAGACAGGGCCATTTGTGTATTTTCATTTTGCACTGGCCACAGTAGTTCACAGCCCCACTGTGACGAGAGTGTGGTAAAAAAGTTTGCATGAAACTGCTTTATTCAGTGTTAAAATCACGGGGTTTGTTTGTTCTCCCAGTGCTCCCAGTAAAAACCTCCTCAGCAATAAACACTGAGGGAATTCTAACTGGGAGAATTACAGCTGGTGGCAATCTGTGATCCTCACCGACAGAAGCCACTATATCCCCCTACATACCACAAACTGTTCCTTTAAAGCAGCTCTATGCAATTTTTGCCTAACAACAACCACTGTAGCTACACCTGGTGATTACAGGAATTGAATTTGCTTTAAGAGAAATTTATTGATTTTTCCACCTGGACCCTATTTTCCCATGTGTCTATGTCTACGTGACTAAGGGCAACAACAGTTTTTGAATTTAGTCCAATATTGAGAGAAGGTGCTGCAGAGTAATAGAACATTTTCCTTCACCTTTCATTTGATCCAGTCTGTTTGTTATTGACTCAACTCGCCAGACTTCAGAACAAGACTTCCCCATGAGTGAGATTTTGCTGGACACAAGTAGACCAGATGAAGCAAAAGTTAATAAGGTGTTTTATTTCTCGGTAGGGGTCCTTTCCATAATGTTGTCAGACACTTATAATAACAATCTGAGCTTGTCAGTGGCAATAGAGGCACTTTAAGTGGATGCACATTGATGCTGAGCAATTGACCCAAACAACTATTTTGCATGTAGTGACCAGACTTCCTGGTTTGCCTGGGATTGTCCCCGATTTCAAGATGGGTGTGCCAGGTCCGTCAGATTCCAATACAAACTGATTTATTTGTTAGTTTCAATCAATTGATGGGTCGTTGCCAACTTAGTAGCTATGACGCTGGCAGCTCTTTCTCACAGAACTTGTCAGTACTCTAACAGTTAGCTGTCACGCTGAAGAAAAAGGTTTTTTTTTTTCTTAACAGCTCTTCGTAAAGTACCCGGCAACAAAAAATTTGTACAGACTGCAAGACACATTTTTGGTCATGCTAGGTGGAAATGCTAGCATAAAAGATCATATCAATACAGGCAAACATAAGCGGTGGCTACGAGCTGGAAGTAGCACTGCTGTGACCGGCTTCAGTGTGGCACACACAGGTGACAGCCATCTGAAACGGGTAACTCAGGAGGGACCTTTGCCTACCATCGGGTGAAACATAAGTTGAACTTTCGATCCAGGGACTATATAGTTGGTCCTGTGTGTTATAGTGTTATTGATAATGACATTTGATATTTATTTCGAACACGTAAAAAAAGACAGAAAGTAGTTTTTACAAATAATGAAAAGCAATTGTCAATGTATAGTTACTTTGATTTACACATTCGAAAAGGAGTGGGAGGAAGTATAAACTTAATAAATCCCACCCCTCCTCGTGGTTGTGCACCACCTTACCGTCAGTGTCCCAATTTATGGTCACCCTAACATCGCAGCCCATTTCGCAGCTGCTGGCTGCAGCTCTCTCTCAATACTGGACCAATTTCAAAAATAGTTGTTCATATTAGACACAATAACGTGAAAAAGGTTGAAAAATAAATAAGTTTCCCTGTAATGTCTCTTTAATCAGTTGCTTCGAAGACATCATGTTCATCTGTGATATTCTTAAACAGAGTTCAACAGGAACAAAATGGTCATAAAATGAGCATCTTTCAAAAGTTTGCTAGCGTTAGCTAACATTAGTTTCCATCCACTGGTCATACCAGACCAAGTAAAGCTGTAGTGGCAAACACTCGAGTTGAGAATTGGTTCATTTTATTGCTTATAAATTCAACTTTTTATTTGGGAGAGGGATATTATGTTTTTATTCTTATAAAAGTCACAGAGTCTCACTTCATCATGTTCCTTTCATCTCTCAAGATCGCCGTGTCCTATCTCAGCCTGTGTTTAGTGACCGGGGCAGTTGTCAGTGGTGACCTGTGACTCTGTAACCCTATCAGATGCAGGCGACTAATTGCACACTAACCCAACCCCAGGTGTCTGTAACCGCATTCTGTAATTGCGAGCCCTGAGGCTGCTACAAACACAGTGATTGGCGTTGCAGCCTGCCATTAAGTATTAATGACAACACCAGACCCTCGATGTTCCGCTGGCCTCTTGGCACACGACATTAACACAGTAGATACTGTACTGTACACTGAATATCCTGCAGCCATGACTTACAGTAAGGTCTGAATGCTGAGCCACAGGACGAAGGTGAAACATCTAGTTTGTTTAGCCTTTGTTTGGAGCTAAATCTGTGATTTATTTCAAATTTCGATCAGAAAGGAGAGGCTACAGCTATTTACTGAAGTATAATAGACGTGAACGTTTTATTTCCTGTCATATTCTTTGAAATTAGTCATTAAAGTCATTTTAGAAACAAGGCCTGAGGACAGCATGATGCTGTCTGTATGAAAAATGAAGGAGAGGTCAGTCTGTTTTGAAATTAATATTGTTGGTTCTATGAGAAAACATACATTTCCTGAAAAAAAAAATCGTATTTCTTAACTGCACATCGGCCATTGGAAAAGATCTAGCACATGACAAGATCTGGTCCCAGCATGCTTTACTAATAATTTAACATAAGTGAGGAAGGGAGGAGACGCCGCAGTCAGTAATCAGTCATCACTTTCCACAGAGGAAAGGGGAGGCGGAGGGCAGGGTGTCCATTTACTCACCAAGTGTGGGGGGAAAAGATTGAGGCGATGTGAGAAACACCACGAGGGGAAAATAAATGAGCTTTGAGTGAGAAAGCGCTCTCAAGATGGCGGGAGTGGATAAAAGTCTGGAGCTCAGGGGGATCTCTGCCACAGTCACCCTCCTCCAGGGGTGCACATGTTGTCACGGCCACGTCAGCGCGTGTGTGACTGCTGCAGTTCAAGGTCATTTGGACCACGTAGAGGACAAACACACAACATGAAAACACTGTCGCACAAAGAAGACATGGCTCATATCCTCTGTGTGTTATCTGATGTGCCGTGTGACATCTGATAACTGCAGGAACATGTCGTTCTTTTTGGGCAGCTGGCTTGTGTTTTTGTTTTTAATCATATGTTGACGTACATTAGTCTTTGTCTTTATGATATCACAGTGCATTTACATAAGCTGAATTAAATCAAATGACACACACACACACACACAACATATTTTCTCACGTACTTCCAGTAGTATTGAGTCATGCAGAAAGTTTTGATTTTATTTGGCCAAGGTTCATCCATCCAACGCCAACATTCAGTGCTCATGCAGTAGTTTGGCCTTTTTGTAGCAAGGCTTTGGTCACATGGACGTGCACATGGTTCTATTCATAGTACAACTAAGGGGCCACATCAGCCCTAAGTAGTAAACTAGAGGCCTGCGAGGTGAGTTTATCATCCTCCTACTGCCAACATTGGGTGAAACAGAAACTCAGAAGTTGCTGCTGGGTCTGGAGTGATAGTGTATAGGATGTTAAACTTAAAGTAATTTAACTGTGGTTTGCTTGACTGCAGTGTTTTGGACCGGCCTGAAGTGTGGAACCAGAGATTGGAGTATGCGCAGTTGACGTGCTTATGCGTGCAGTCTGCATGGTTACACAAAATGGACTGCACACGGACACCCACACAGAGGTTCATGCAGATTATTGCGGACACAGGTGGATTACGTCACATGGACCCTCGCACACAAGCGGACTTAAAGAAACTTATTCCCTGAAATAAACCTGCCATTAACTAGACCTTTTCAGTAACCCTAACCATGATAATGGTGTATTTCCTGGAGCTTCCTGTTGTTGTGCTGTCGGTCATAGTAGGTGTTTCAGACCAGAGGTTTGAGGCCATGTTTTTCGCAGTGGAAAGAGTTCTTGTCATCTTTTCTCTTGACAAAATCAAATGACAAAAGTAATGGGAGTATTTCCAGCTCTTAAAGGTAAGCGTTTCCATCCCCCAAACTAGCTTACTGCTTTGTGATGTGCCTGCGCAGCACGACCATCACGAAAATGAATCCGCGATGTGATTGTTGCATTTCAAGTATTACTGAAATTGTATTAGTAATTAGTTACACTACTCGTTACTGGAAAAAAATTGATATTAATACTGTAATACCAGTAATGTGTTACTGCCCAACACTGCTTAACTGTACATTTTACTTACCAGGACACAATCTTTCTCTTAAGTATACTGTAGTTGTGCAGGTTTTGCCCAAAACAAATCATCTGGTGTGTTTTTGTGGTGTGATAGAGTCTTTTTTTTAATTCATGTCGACAATAATCAAGTCAGATAATCACTTTAGTTGTTCTTTTATCTCAGACATGTATTAAGATGTTACATACATTTTTTTGGCTTCTTGATATGTTTCGGCGGAAACTTCCGCCTTCCTCAGAAGTGTGACTCAGCGGTGGTTGTGACGTGTCTTTATCAGCTGATCTGTCAATCAGCTGATGTTAGGGAGGCGTGACCATCCTGTCAGTTTTGACAGATCAGCTGATGAAGACGCTAAAGAAACTGCAGACATAATGAACACCATTGAACTAATAATTGAGTCTATTACAGTACTCTACAACAGCAAATTCTAAGGGTTGGTTCACCCAATAAAAAAGCATTAGCCAACCAGATAGTTTAATTGTCCATATTTAAAGATGTCTATCTGTGGAATTTCTGCCTTTACCCCATCTCAGTGGAAGTGAATGGAATTTTGTCTGTGGCACAGTTTTCATACTCTCTATTGAAAAAATAGTCCTTTACAAAATGTGAGTTCTGTGATTATTATGATTAATGAGGACACTGTTTGTAGGAAGGCATGTTGATGTTGAAATAATACTTGTCATATTTCATGGAAACAGTATTAGGTTGAGGAGGAAATCTCAGAGTGACGTCACGAAATCTGGGCAAATAAAACCGAGACGATCAGATATCAGCAGGCGTAAGTGAGTTTTTTCTGTCATAATGTGGGTGAACTGGACCTTTATCTACTTACTGATCGAGTTCTTTGAAGTCGTGGAGAATTAACTTTGCAAAAGAATACATTTCGACTTCTGACCTTTTGTCTAATATCTAATCTCTGAAGTCATTAACCGTCCTCTTAGGCTCATAAACAAATTTTTTTAAAGGATCGTTTAAAGTCACCATATGGTTGTAGTTAGAAAAACATTCCTTCCTGGATTTTTATTATTGTGAATCACTCTTGTTAAATAGTTTTTGTTCAAAGATCATTTGGCTGTTTGCCTGTTGCTGATTCAGTAGACATGAGCTCAGTGTTTCGATGGAGCGGCTCGTCATTTGTATTCTGCGACTCCATAACTGTAGAGAGAGGAAGAAAAGACAAATGCGTTCAGGGCATGCAATCTGTACCAGTCGCTATAATCCTAACAGATAGCATCCAGTCAGTGTCAAAGCACTTTAACTGTGTGAGGGAAAATCTGCCGGTTGGTTTGCAGTCAGACCCTCCATCACATTAAAAGTGTCTTGGATCAGAGAGCTGAAGCCCTTCCAGCTCTGGTTTAGTTGCTCCGTCACCAGCAGTGCATCAGTTGTTGATGAATTGGGAAGCTACCAACTGTGGAAGCACATTAGTGTGTGAATGTGAAGCAGGCTGTCGCTGAGAAAAAAAAAAAGAGCAGCAAATCCTCTCTGGGTCAGTGCATCTAATGTTTCTATATGTGGACTCACTATGAATAAAATATGTGATAATTTTTCTATTTTCATCACTGACGTGTATTTCGATTCGGCACAAGGCGTGACTCCATTTTCAGGCCGTTGCATAATTAGAGGTCAGATCCTGAATTATTAATGGTAATTACTTACATTAGTATCATCATTATTATTCAGTCAGCTTAAGAGGTGAGCGCAGTAAGTGGTTGGGTGCACAAAGAATATAACTCTTACCAGCTGTTCCACATGGGCTCCTATCGTCGTCACACAGACAGAGGGAGATGGATCCTTCAGCGCTTCAGCTGGTGGAGCGACTGCAGGGCGACAATACAAATAAAGATACAGCTGTGTTGCACTCAGTGACCTGGTGATATTGGCAGTGAGGCGATAGAGGTGCCTTTCTGCTTTTGTTTCATCAGAAACTTTTAGTTTAAGACATACTGTAGGTACAAGTTTAATCACATCAAAAATAATGAAGAGCTTTTTTAGACGTTTCTTATTTGTCTGTAACCTGGATGGAGTTTTGTTCAGATATTCATGGTTCCCAGATGATGAATCCTCATGACTCCTCTGACTTTGTCTCTAACACCACCATGAGGTTCACATTTCTAGTTACTAACTGTAATGTCTCGACAACAACGGATTTACATGAGATTTGATTCAGTTTTTCTGAACAGCACGGTGTTACAGTGGTTAGCACTAGCTCTTTTTAGATAGGAATTGTGCAAATTTGCAGGAAAGCCCAATCAGTCTTCAAAAGTCAGCAAAATGCCACCTACCTACTTTTGTTCATACAGAATGCACCTTTTTCGGGGCAATGGGGGGCGTGAGCAAGTAACAAAACATGTAGCTCAGCGTGTGAAGTAAACAGTGACGTACTCCGAGGGAAGCCGCGGCTGATCAGTCCTTCAGCGATTCTCTCATAAGTTGTCCCGTCCTTCACCGTCCCTGTCATTTGACGGTTAGTGGCCTCTTTATTTGCGAGGACAAGGAGGGTGCGCAATTCGTTGTCTCCCCAGTTGCTCATCTTTACAGTGTCTGTCAGGTTTGTGTTTCCCTCTTGCTACTAGCTGCTTGCTAATTCCTGCTATCAACTGTTTCCTGTTTATCCACCGCCAGTGGGTCGCACGTGCGGCATCATCAACAGCTCCTCCCACAAGTCATCAATAGCCCCTCCTGTGACGGAAGGGCGCCTTGTTCTTTTTAAACCAAAAAGGTAAAGCTCCTACGGGCTGAACATTGGGCACCTCGGATCGACTCGCCAATCCGGCTCTGTGTGTCTAAACGCTTGCAGCTTGCCGGCAAAACGGCCCAACATTTGCCGAAAATCTGGCAGTGTAAAAGGGGCTATTGTCACCTTACGGCAAGAGGGTTCCTGGTTCGAACCTAGCTAGGATGGGGGGTTCGAACCCTGGGGTTGGGAAGCCTTTCTGTGTGGAGTTGGCGTGTTCTCCCCGTGTCAGCATGGGTTTTCTCCAGCATCCTCCCACAGTCCAAAGACATGCAGGTTAATTGGTGACTCTAAATTGTCTGTAGGTGTGAATGTGAGTGTGAATGGTTGTCTGTCTCTATGTGTCAGTCCTCTGATAGTCTGGTGACCTGAACTCATAAATGAATGAATGTCTCCCTCAGGATAAATAGCAATAATTTTGGTGATCCTTGCATGTTTCATCGAGCACCATCATCTGTCACGGCATGACCTGATACTCCTGTTCTCTGGTGTAGAGGTCTTCATAGGTCTAAAATGAAAACCCATACCCTAATGGACTTGGGGATTTTTTTTCTGAGATTCGATTGGACCTTTTAAGAATATAGACAGAATGTAGCTTCATCCACCCACTTCTTTTTTTTGCATAGCAAGAAGTCCTGTTTAAAGGTCAGTGGTCTGTAGCCTGCAGTCAGTACTCTTTGTTCTTTGTTTGAGCAGCTTCCCCAAACATTGTCTCATCCAGAGAAAGTCCCAAACAGGATTCTGTGTCTTTAGAAAGGTCTGATGGGGATAGCAATTACATCATGCACAGCAGACTAAAGGGCAGGTAAATTTTTTTGTTGACTTATTATAACTTTGTATTCAATGAATTACAACTTTATTCTTGTAATATTACCACTGTCTTCTTAGAATACCAATACTTTATTCCTGACTTCTCAGTGAACTAAGATATGTGGAAGATGCTTGAGCAGAAATCTTGCTGAAATAGATACGAGCTATTAAAGCCCAGGGGTTTGTGAATTAATTGACCCTTTGTTCAGCCCTGCCCCTTTGTGATGGTCCATCAAACATGGAGCCCACGCCACAACGAACTGTACTCCCTGAAGAAATATTATCACATTTTTGGAAAAATGTGTTTTGGAAGGATTTCAGAGAGAAGCCGACAGACGGGTCTACAATATGTGTTCAAAGATATATCCAGGATGTCAAACTGACTCAGCAGCAACAACATGTTAGACAGTAAAGACAGAAGCTAAAGCCTAACGCACAGATCACAGTGTAAAAGCGAACCACCACATCACCTAGTAATTGAGACAGAAGGCAGTGAAAATAAAGGGAAACTTGCCGATACTCAACCAGCTGTGTGGCATCACAGTGTGTGCAGATGAATAGTGTTTGGCTTCGCCCCCGTGCTGCAAGCAGGAAATCCAAAGTGTGGGATCATTTTGAGAAGGTGAAGGACGAACCCAAGGTGACATGTAAACTCATCTTCATTGGTCGACTTCAAAATGACGTATCATCTGAAACATAGAAAGTAGCTACATGCCCATTAGCCACTTAGCACAATCATTACTGCTTTGCCGACAGTGTCAATAACAGTAGCACAGTGTTAACAATGTTACTGATACTATTCTTTCTCACACCTTCAACTCAAACCACTGTGTTGCCCAAAATATAATCTAATAATCAAACTAATATTGTAAACATGCCTAGTCGACTAATGGCCCTAAATGACATCTACTGGTCACCTCAGAAAATTCTTAGTCAAGAGCAGCTCTAGTGGGTACTTGTTAGTCCCCTAGGAAGGTGGAAAGAATCTGGAAAGAGCCCCAAGACAGGTTTCTGGGTGGAACCATTACACTTTAGAAGGGTTCTGTGTAGAGCCTATCACAGGGAGCTCTGGGTGGAACCTTTCACACGTGGTTCTGGGTGAAACCCTGCATGTTGGGTTTTAAGTGAAACCCTCTGAAAGGGTTCCAGGTGGAACGTTTATAGGAGGGTCTTCCAGGAACCAAATGGTAATGGTAAATGGACTGTACTTGTATAGTGCTTTTCTAGTCTTGCAACCACTCAAAGCGCTTTTACACTACGTCACATTCACCCATTCACACACTGGTGGCCAAGGCTACCATACATGGTACCACCTGTTGCTCAGTAACCATTCACACGCCTTCACGATGGATTGGGAGCAACTTGGGGTTGAGTATCTTGCCCAAGCACTTCGACATGTGGACTGGAGGAGCTGGGGATCGAACCACAGATCTCCCAGTGAGGGTTCTCTTAAGGGGACAAACTGAAGAACCCTATAGGGTTCTACTTACCACCTTTATTTGTAAGAGATATGGCCACAGAGCTGCTAATACAACTCTTTTCTTGTTTTTTTAAGTTCCTTGTGCAATTAGTTTGTCGTGGTGCTCTGTGATGAAGACCAGAGATCAGCCGCTCATTGACTTTGTTATGTTCATTTAAACGAGCCAAGATATACTGTGGATTGTTTTGTCTCTCATGAAACTTCTCAGCCGCGCTCTCACAGTGACACCTCTCAAAACTCAGCATTTAAAATTGCTCCAAACACAGTAAAGAAAAAAAAAACAGAATGCTTCTTGCAGCCTATATGTAATGGATCAATTGAGAATTAATGGTTTATAATCAACCAGGGCCGTTTCAGTTTACACTTTGATTGAATTGGGGAGAATTGATCCCAGCCCTGCTGCGGAGCTGCTGCTGTGTTTCAAGTGATTTGGGAGATAAGGTAACTGTAACTCTCCCTGGTGCTTGAATAAAGGGCCCTAAAAGTACCTTGTATAACCCTGTGTGTCTCGCTCCACAGTGAGCCGCTGCCCTCCTCGCTCATCATGCAGACACACTGAGATGTAATGTGACATGGAGCTGTTTGCAAAAAATAATGTTTCACAAAAGAAAAGAAAGACAGCTCTGTTGTAATCTGAAATTACACAACAGAGTCTGAACAGGTTTTAGGGTCCCAGAGGTCACAGGACAAACTCTGCATGGCATACATGTCCATGTTAGCTGTACATTAATTAAGATCGGTCTTTGAGTCAGCGCTGCCTCAGGGCTGTCACTGAAAACCTAAAGAGATGAAAGGATGACTAATGTTTGATTGACTCTTTGTTTGATTTCCCCCCTCGGTGTCTGTGTCACTGAGGTTACAAGAAGATCACAAACTTCAAAACAAAGACAGCTGTAAGTGTGCAGCAGAGTGAGACACACTGGTAGGAGGAGGTCAGGGAGGGAGGCATCCATCCTCTTCGGCTCTGAGCACGCTGACTGCTGGCAGGCCTGAATAATCCCAACTATGAAATGTACAGTAACGACAGTAAATGTCACTGCACACAACCTGCACATATGGAGGGGATCACAGAGGTAAGAGGTTCAGTTGGGACGATAAGTCAGCCTCTCTCATCCAGTGTTGTCCCCAACCTTTTTGGCCTCTGACCCTTTAAAATGATACAAAGTCAACTCATGACCCCTCCTTAAAGGTTACATGCTGTGTTTCTATGAGATGTGACCACCTCAAGCAAAAAAATAGATTCTTATGTTTAGTTTGAATAAGTTTCTATTTTAAACAGGCAGATAAGGTTGAGCTCCATCAGTCACCTTATTGGTTGGTCACTTGTGTTTGTGTAAATGCCATTTGGCTAAAGAGGGGGAGGGGAGTGGGAGTGCCCTAGGAGAAAAAAGGCATGCAACTAAATGGATTCACGTACCATGCAACACAGTCACCAGCAAAAATGTTCACGTTGGACATTTTTGCCAACGTTACATTTGACCATGATTGCACCACATTGTTATCATTAGGAAGAGATCATGTTTTTGATTAAAACACCTGCATTTAGTGGCACAAAATTCACTAGGAAAGCAGACACAGGTCGGTGAAAATCATCCAGGTTCGATGGCTTAAATGGGATGTGCCGCTAAAAACACCCAGGTTTGGTGGCGAAACACAGCTGGAAAATGCCACTGGGAAACGCCGCAATATGCTGCTATTTCCCAAATCCAGTTTCGGTACCACAAACTATTTGATCCTGAGAGCTAGATTCAATGCCTGGCGTCTCGTCATATATTGGTCAAGGTTAGGGCTGGGCAGTATGAAAAGATTTTCATATCACGTTTTTAAAAGAAATTATACCGATTTCACAGTATTTGACGGTATTTTACTCGGGTTCGGCCCACTTGACATGCTGGAATTTGTTTGTTATTTAGGCTACATGACAATGCCTGAATGCAACACAGGCTCTGCTCCATTAGTGCCGCGCTCGGTTATAATTGTCTCAGACTTGGGTCGGCTTCGGTCAGGAAAATGCAGCACCTGCCGTGCTCTAGTGTGCTCACCTGTGCATGTGTTTGTCTGTGTGTGTGTGCGTGCACATCGGGGCGAAACTCCACCATGCACGATACAGAGCGGTGCGCTGCTGCTAGTTGCATATAGGGGAAACACTGCTCTTTTTGGTATGAGTTCCTCTAGGTCATCGTGTTCTTCTTCAGCAACGTGTACAGTAAACTTTTCTCTATACTCTCACTCTCGCCGGCTCTAGCACGCCTGTGGTGTGCAGCGGTGAAATGGGTCCCCGCTGAAACACTTTCCCGCTGCACACGTTCCGGACTTTGTTTGGGCTATTCACTGGTATTGCGGTATATGAAAAATTCATATCATAATGCAAATAAATACTGGTTTTCGGTACGAAACAGTATACCTCACAGCCCTAGTCAAGGTTACCAAAAACTGGCCAAAATCACAGAAACTGTGTGTAGTTCTTATTGTTTACACCCCAAACCAGACACATGTTGGACAAAAAAACTTTTCAAATCCCCATCTGTATAGACTGATATTTGTATAACTACTGCTCTGGTTTGATGTTCCCTTTATTTGACTGGTCCTCGAAATTCTTGCTGCTCTTCATGACATTATAATTTATGTGTACCTGTGAGGCACATCCTGACTCAGAAATTCTGTACTTACACAAGGAGGCAAACAATGAGGTCTCAATTAGAGGAGAAGCTCTTATCTGGTGTCACATGATGTTGTAGAGATTGTAATTTCAATGGGAAAATCTTGGCTAATACAGCTTTTAAAAAGCTAATTCTGCGAAGCTCCTCTGTTCTTGTGATGGTAACTTTGTTGATTTGATTAAGTTCACTCAAGATTCCAAGTTTACTAAGTAGACCTGAATGAGCAACAAACTTTAATGAAGACGTCAGCAGTGCTCCAATAAAGTGGATTTAATGGGATCTTTGTTTCGTAATCCTAATTATTACAGTGAAGTTATTGAATGGGGTAAATATTACAGAGCCACAAGGGAAAGTAAAACACACTGACACCTCCATGCATCAACAGTTGTGTAAATAATTAGACACAAAGCAAACAAATCCCCGTGTGTCAAAGTGTTTAATGGATTTTGCATGCTATTTCCAGCACTTGCAGCATTTCAGTCTCTTTAATTAAAAGCACGTTAACAGTAATGCTTACATTCTGAAGCATCAAAGGCCCTGATTTCACTGAGCTGTGGGTACAAAGTGAGTGTACAGAGAGAAACATCCACAGCTATTATTGGCTGAGAGAGCTTGTTGCTGTTCTGGATCTGAAGGAGTAACGTCTGAGAAAGTTGACAGAAGTGACTCCCATTGCTGCTGCTGCTCCGTTCACATGACCAGCGAATGTTTACCTATTATTGTACGTCTGCTTTATGCTTCGCTGCCTCAATGGAAAGTTGAGTGCATGCCTGACTCACTAAACATAACATGACTTTGTATTTATTAGACTTCATAATCCAGTGGGGGCTGGCTGGAGTTAAACCAAATAAAATAGTAGACAGTAGTGAGATCTGAATCTCTCTCACTTAAAGTTTCCTACTGATTCTCTTCCAGTGTATAAATATACAATGCATGACGTGTTGAGTCTCTGTTGTACTGTAGCAAACTGACTCATGAGAGCTTTATTAGATAAAAACTATTTTCTCTGTTTTGTCTCTGAATAAAAGAATGCCTATAATCTCATGTCCTGGAATATTAGATTATGATGCTCTCTACAACTCAGAGCTTTTAGTGAGGGCTGGACACAGCTGTTCGCTTAATGTGCTAATTCTTCCAGTTAGAAATCTGAGATTAACTCAGATGTGTCTCGGCGCTCCAGACACTAAATATGTGTGAAGAAAATATACTGCTTCAGTTTCAGTGTTGGCATTACTATAATTACATTTTCACATAATCGAATTCATAATCACATGCTCCTGAATTCACTTATCACATTACAGTTCAGGCTGTTCTCATGCGCTGTTCATACACATACCTACGAAAAGTAATGCACCATAATTTATATATAACCCACGTAATCAGGGAAGGTGCGATCACGTGGCTAATGCGGTGATGGGAGTATAAAGAGCGAAAGTTTGTATAAGGAGGCAGGTTTGGGAGGTGGATGGTTTAAAGAAACAGGACTGTCCCCCAGGAGAATGGTGTTTGTGTCCTGTGTGAAAACAACCTAGCTGGCCACTAACATTTTTATTTGGTTGAATTATGGTTGTGACATCAGGCAACCAAAGTGCTTAGGCTGACGATGAATAGTGATGTTGTGTTAAGTAACCAAAATCCAACGTCTTCCAAACATCTCTTATCAGTGTCATCTTGACGTAGATTTTTAGTCCAACCAAAACTTAACATTTGTCTAACACGAGAGTCCAATGTCTAGGGAAGTCAGCTTTGTTAAGTTGTTTTCCTAAACTAACCTATGTAACTTTACTTTCTTAAACTAACCTGTTTTGGTTGGTTTAACGCCATTTGCAGGACACTAATTGATTAGATATTACATAAATCATTGCATGTTCTCCCCATGTCAGCATGGGTTTTCTCCAGGTACTCCGGCTTCCTCCCACAGTCCAAAGACATGCAGGTTAATTGGTGACTCAAAATTGTCCGTAGGTGTGAATGTGAGTGTGAATGGTTGTCTGTCTCTATGTGTCAGCCCTGTGATAGTCTGGTGACCTGTCCAGGGTGTACCCTGCCTCTCGGCCAGTGTCAGCTGGGATAGGCTCCAGCCCCCCCACGACACCCAACAGGATAAGCGGTTACAGAAAATTAATTAATTAATTAGGTTAGGGTGTACAGTTACTTATCAATAGATTATGTCGTTACTTGCGTTAAATAACTTCTTTAAATATCTGCATAATGAGTGGATAGAAAAAAATCATCAAACATGCCGCCAACAGCGACACCATCTATTGCGCCCGTCGAGACGCTCTTCAGCCACGGCAGTCTTGTGCTGATTCAGAGGAGTAACAGGTTGTCTGACAAATAATTTGAGAGACCTCTCCTCATGAGATATAACAGCTTTAGTGATTAAAACTACAAATAAGCTGGAATATTATGCTATGAAGCCATGGTTTGGTGAGCGGGCCTGTTCAGTGTCATTCATATACCATTTCAGTATGTTTTTTCCTTTTAAATCTGTCATCATCTCATTGTGTTAGGAAGGTCAGTCTCCTATTTTATATAGACCTATTAATATATTCTTTTGAGGCACTTAATATTTGTACTAGGCATTGTTAGGAAGGCAAGCCTCTTATAGTGTTTTATACTGTATATTGATATAGTTTTATTTTAAAGCAGTTAGCCAACTGCAGTGCCATCTTGACTCTTTTATTGAGCCTTGTTCTTGCCACAACATTATTTTGTGAAGTGCTCTTTGGACTCATTTTCACCAACTTTGCTTTTGGCTTTGTGGTATCAGTAATTAAAGAGAGCATAAATAAAAAGATCTTGTGTATTATCTTGTAATCTTTTGTATTATTAGGATAGGGTTTCTTTTTTATTTGGGCATATGTAAGGTTTAACATTATATCATGAACTGGCAATGGTAATGTTGTGGATTAATGCAAAAAGATGTAGTGTAACAAATTACTTTTGACCCCAACAATGTTCAGTTTACAAGTGGAATTAGACCTTTTAAATTGTTTTCTATATTTTTCTTGTCGTCAACAGACCCCCCTGAAAAGAGCAAAACCAACAAAGTGTTAGTATGTTTCTCAATTCTTTCTGTCTTCCTTATCTGTGGTATAACTGCAAGCACATTTGGTCCCTCCTGAAGATGCAAATCTTTAAAAATAACTCGTAGGTTAGTTATTTAAAAATCGGATCAAATGTGTAACACAGCTTAGCACTGTAGTTTTAAGCAAACATTACTAAAATAGCACTTTTGTTTGGGGACTATATTCAGCAGCAGATCAACACACATTTGATGCTTTAGTGCAGATTTACAGCAGCAGGACTGAGTACAAGTGATTAACTCTAAATAAAGTACAGCACCCTTGTTTGTAGGAATGTGCTTTTATTATCATTTAGACAACAAGGGTGCTCTATGGCACAAACACACAACACAGGAGGATCAAGTTATTGTTGGGTTTGGTCTTTGGTCACCAGGCTGTCACCAGACTGATCCTTTAATATTGAATGATACTGCATGATTGAATGTCGTGGAGTATTTCCATGGTCTACATTCTTGTGCGTGATATGTCATTTGAAAAACAGTGTGCTCAATCTTTTCTCTGATCAGTCACGAAGATCATCAGTGCACACTGACTGACTGAGACCCGAAGAAAAATGAGATATGTAATGCACACCTCAGTGCAGAGCAGACTGACTGGCTGTGAAAGTGTCGTGGGGCTGTCTCTTGAGTACGGCTCTGTCACTGTGTTTCTCCTCTCTTGACCTGAAAAGGAAAGGTATTGGAAACTTGTTCAGTGAGCGGACAGTTCAGTCGGGATGTGATTCCAGGAACAATGCTGCTAACAAGGCTGTGGCTATTGTGGCTCTCTGCTCTTACAGTGGAGTACACCGTAGAGAGACAGGCTTTCCAAGGACAGTTCAGGATTTATAAAAACCTTCTCTACAGCCAGTGATGTCAGACTGAAAGGTTTCCCACCAAAATGGGATACTCTTTATTTCATATGGCAGCTTGTGATAGTTTTAAAAGAAGCCACTTTTTCGGGCCTTATGGGCAGTTTTTGCCAATGAACGTTAGTTTAATGACAGTCTATTGACTGGCCTGTCTTCTCCTATGATCAAGCCCCTTTAAAACGCTCTGTCATACCTAAACAGCAGAATAGGTCGATATTCACTGACTTCAACAACAACTTATATGGCTGGTCAAAAAATGCCATAAATAACTGTCCTGCAGTTTTAAACACACTCTAAAGTGGGATTTATACTCGATGCAGACCCTGCGCCGTAGCCTACGACAAGCCCTAAGCAGTTGTGAGCATTTATACTTATGTGGTTATCGGTCTATGTCACTCTGCAGTTACACTTCCAAAACACTAGTTGGCAACAGAGTTTCTGTGAAGTGCTGTAAAGTCCAAAAACACACATTAAACACACATTAAACATGGCTTAATAGAGACAATTTCAAACACAAGTACACAAATCAGCTTCATTATAACTCGCAGCATTCACAGACAAAGCATTTGTCTTTATCTGGACACATTTTCCCCACAAATACAACATGCTAACATTATTAGCACAAGCCTATGGCATTTTACATTGTATAAATTAGCCTAGCAGCTAGCAGACTTTTCCTTTACTCATATGAAGCCAGGGACAGCAGCAACATTTAACAAAGATAATGGTACAAAATTCGGCTCCATTACAACTCACAGCACTCACCGACAAAACAACTGTATTATATTAAACACGTTTTCCAAACAAATACAACATGCTAAAGTTATTAGCACAAGCTTATGGAATTTGACATTGTATACATTAGCTTAGCGATTAGTGGAAATTTCCTCTGCTCATATGAAGCCAGGATAAATCACACACAAGACTTAGAATGCTTGGAGGCTTTACTGTCTTAACAATTTATTGTTTATTCTCTGTAAAAATTAAAGTAAATAAAAGCTTTGTTTCCACGGAGGGAAATGGTTTCAGCTTACAAAAATAGACAGGAGGTCAAGAAATGGTCGCAGTTCTGCCCCAAAATTATTTGGTTAGGTTTCATGGTTTGGCATTAAAGAAGTACTTTTGTTACTAACGTTGTATGACAAACATCATGTGACATATGTCAAATACAACATGTCACATAGGTCACTAGCATAGTATGCTACACATTCTAGCATACTAGGCTATGCTGTTACTAAAATAAAACAACGCTGACTTCAGGAGGTGATCATCGATCTCCTGGGTAGAAGTCCTGTGTTTGTTTGACCCATCCATTACCACTCCCACCAACTCTATCAGGGCTTCTTCGATATTTGTACAACACTACACTGACTTTGTTCCTTTTATGCTACATCAAGTTACTTCCTCCTCCACTCCCATAATGATTACTTGGGCAACTAAATTGTGCTGCCTTACAAAACATGTAAGTATGTGTCGTAATAGGCTGCTTGCACAGTCCACGCATGTGGTTGTGTTTTTGGTGAGAGCAGGCTGCCGTCTTTGGACATCTGATGCCACATGTTGGCTTCTTGTCTAAATAAGCATCCTGCTTACTTTTATGTAACAGTCATGACAGCAATCTTACTGTGTTGGACCTACTGAAGACTTTTTATGTTTAATGAAACATGGAGAAAATCTTGCATTATTGTAACCACGGTTTAAAGTGTTTCATAAATGTACACATATAGAACAAAAGACCATAGGCACATCTCGGGGCTGAACTCTTTCTTCTTTATTCTTACTTTATTTTATTTTTTTTACTTACATTCTGTGACAGAATTCAACAGGGAGACTCTGAGGGCCTGAATTCCCTTCCAGCACAATAATGGCCAAAACTGAAAAGTATTTCTCACGCATGTAACTGAAGTTGACATGCAGGCATATTTGTGTCCAAGCTGCATGTGTTATTTCAACAAAATATCATCATACCTGACTGCAGACTTGGAAATAAAAACCAAAATAGGCCACTGGTATGATAGTTTGGCAGTGCTGAGGCTCTGATTAGGCAATTTTGTGTCAGTCAAATCTGGCAACACTGCCTCCAGGTCACTAATCAAACTCACACTCACACTCACACTTACATTCAGCAACGTGTCTCCCCAGAGATTTAGTCATTCAGAAATTAAATGCATTTGTTGTCCACGCTGCTGCGGTTCGTAGCCTATGAAAGCATTCATCTCAAAAATCCATGCAAGCCATTTCACATGAAGTGACATGCATTATACAGAAATGTGTGAGACGGCACAGACAAAAGCATCGAGACGTTTTTCCTCAATGATACTTAAGAGACACGGCGTTATAGCCTACACTGAAATCTATCTGCGTTTATTTCTTGGAGAAATGTCTGAATGCTGATGGGAAATATGCGGCGAGAAGCTCATTATGTGTACATTGGTATGCGTGTGGTGTGTGTATCTGTGTGTCCTTGTATGTTTCACTGCGTTTGAACTCTTTTTACCCCCTCCAGTAAGAATTGTATAGAGTCACAGTGGGGAAGTAGAATATATAATCCACCAGCACAACACACAGTGCACCAAGGCCAAGCTTCTGAGAACCAATAACTGAAAAATGATCACCTGACAAATGAAGCACAAATTATAGCTGCTTCAAATGACAAATTAAATCACAACATCAGTTGAAGCTGCATCGCAGGGGAACAAAAAATAAAATCACAACTGCTATAAAAAGCCGGTGCACAGCCAGTCACACGACCACGCCAGAGAAACTCTCCCCGAGGAACTCACAATGTCATGAAACTCACACACATTTCTCTCAAACAGGAGAGGGGGGTTTATACCAGCCGGCTGAGTGTTGATTATGTGCCCAAAGCACTGAGCTGTCTCCCCGCCGCCCAGAGATGTTGGAGGAGCCTCAGTAGCCTTTTCTGCCTCAATACATACATGTGCCAGAAAAAAAAATCTTTCCACATCAACCACTGTAGGCTCCACAGCAGCGTGGACAGCGTCTAAACACTGAGGTGAGAGGTGAGAAGCTAATCCTGTGTGTTTATGGTTCACGGACAAAACGGAGCGCTTTCATCGCCGTCCTTATCATAACAACCTGAAGTGATTTTCTCACAACTCACTGGCTCCTGACGGCTCCAACCTTCTCCCTGCACCGAATGCTTTGGTAACCCGGGTGTTGTATTAGCTTCACGCTACTCCAACTGGCTCAGAGCAGTGGAATGATTCGGTCAGACAGCGCCAAGCGACTGTAGCTCGCCTGGCATATATACTGTCTCCCAGGGGAATTTGTCTTCCAATTTGTTTCCAGCATCTGCTTAATCTCTCAACAAGCCAACCTGGATGAAGTGGACTGTCACACACTGACGCCTAATGATAATAACAATAGCAGTGATAGGTGAGTTGTGTTTACCCCCGAGGGCTGCAATCGGAGCGCGAGCTTATGAGTACACATTTAATATCCATACCCTGTGACAACCTTAGGCTAAAACAACAGACTGCTAACCTATTTTCTGTGGAATAATCCCAATATCGCAGCTGTCAGCAGTGAAGTGTCTGCTCCTCGTTCACATACCGGCTGTGCGGTGGAAAATAGTGCTGGGGTATTTATTGTTCATGGCAATTTGCACCAGTGGGAACTGAAGCAATCTGATGGGTCAAAGATACGACTCAACCAACTGTGTTGACCAGGAATGAAACTGGTTGCCTTGTTGACTTCTGCAGTCACCACATAGTGAGCTGGTTGCTTTCTCCTGTTACTTCCTGTCATTTTGTTGATACTGGGCAATTCTGAAATTACATTAATATATGAGTACTTTGAAACAGCAAATACATTTTGAGGGAGACGTAATGCCAAGCAAATTATGTTTTCTATTAACATAATCACAAAATGTTGCTAATTAACTTTTAAAGCATACACTGATTATAAAATAAACGCAACATTGCTTAGAAAATGATATTTAGTTGGGGCAAGGTGACAGGAAGTTGTCATTACAACTTATTTAAATAGTAATTTGTAGACCTACACAAAAGTATGATGGGTATAAATCACAAGTTTAATTAAAATATATTGATTTTTTGGAACAGCAATTTGCCTACAATACAAATATTGCCATCAAGGTTGCATCAGTAATTTATATGTATTCTAAGTATGTTTTAAACTAACACATTTCTACCCTATTCACATAACAGTAATAGACATTGGTGAATGTAGGAGGCTAAAAAAAAAATTGTTAGGTCTTTGCAGCACCCACACTCCATGTAGAAAAAAACCCCATCTCACTCCTGCGTGCAGTGTCGACTTCTCTAGAAATGAACAGCAGCGTCAGCCAGCATCCTGCCAAGACCCCTGAGGTGCACAGAGGTGCGAGGGCCCGTTCATCACTGCCTAAAACTTAAATTTCATATTTGTATTCTAACAATGCAGTGTCCACTTGTAGTGAGTACATCATTAATTATCAATCACCTTTTTTTATTAGCATCGAAATCACAACATTTCCTCACCTTGACTAAAGTGTTTTTGTTGCCTAAACTTAAGACTCTCTGATATTGGTCTGGACACGAACCTGATGTCAAGATTCTGCATTTTGCACCCAACCACCTCCTTCCAAAGCCTAAGTAGCACATGACTGTTATATTTCGTTACCTGAAAGAAGCACTGTCTCTGAACACAATCCATGCAGCGATTATGCTGCCACAACAATGTAATAAAGAAAGCAGTCTAGTAACATATGATCGGAATTTCTATGAGACATGGTTGCTCAGGTAATGTTAAATGCCAGCATTTGGTGCCAGTGAAAGAAGTAGTGTGCCTTTGCTATGTGACAATATTGAGTGCATGCAGCCTTGCATTAAAAAAAAATCACAAGGCTGCATTGGTGATTTGATCCAGGAAGTCCTGTTTGAGAAGCAGATCCAAGAGTTTAAAGGCATATCACAGAGGTTTATACTGTTATTAGAAAGAATTTTGCAACACATTATATGGTGGCAGCTATTTTATCTTTTGTTCTGACGATTGATGAAGTAAACAGCAGAAATACAGTGTTCTTGTTACAGTAGTGAGAGTAAATCTACCAGGAATCAAAACAAGCCTTATCATCTAATGCAGGTCACATTTTGGCCTTTCTCATGGCTGAAAAACTGACATCTATGAAACCTTTGGTCTCATGTTGAACCAAAGCATCTGCAGATAACTCACTCAAGTTAGGCATGATACAAGATGAATAGGTCTCCATTTTCAGCTGTGCTTCAGTCATTGAAAAGGGGCACGTCTTGTATTAATGATACTCGTTACCTGGAGAGGCTGGAAAAAGATATATACGTTTCTTCCCTGTTCAAAAACCAAAATCAAACCCTGAAAAGTGTAGGGTTAGCTAGCTAGCTACTGAAGATATAGCCTACTGAATGTATACACATGCTGCTTTT
>NC_065517.1:22110935-22153904 GCF_006386435.1 Epinephelus moara | reverse complement strand
CATCCTGGATATATCCTTCAAACACAGACTGTAGACCCCTCTGTCTGCTTCT
Organism: Epinephelus moara; assembly: GCF_006386435.1. NCBI lineage: Eukaryota > Metazoa > Chordata > Actinopteri > Perciformes > Serranidae > Epinephelus > Epinephelus moara. The sequence continues at coordinate 22,153,852 of NC_065517.1, read as the reverse complement.
CTCTGGAATCACTGTTTTGTTCTTCCAAATATTTGATAATATGTCTTCAGGGAGTGCAGTTAGTGACAGTGTGGGCTCCATGCTAGCTCTGACAGCTTGACAAACTATCACAAAGGGGCGGGGCTAAGCAAGGGGTTACTTGTCAAGTGGCTGCAATCAGCTCTGGCTTGGCCTAGCTGACATCTGCACTCTAATGACTGCACTTTTCTGGTTGTTGAATGTAATCTAGGATCTTACAGAATTCTTCAGTATCCATGGTCTTGTCTTGTGATTGAGTCACAATGAAACACCACTGATGGACCACTCTTATATTATGTGTAATTGTTGGTTTACTGATACATTTCCTTCCCATAACTATAGTGAAATGTTTTCCTGGGTACAGAAAGTCGTCTTATCTCTGCCCATGCGTTGGTTCACTGTGCCTGTTCCTGTAAACTGCAGATCACTTAATGGATGCATACCAAGAATAGGGCTTTTTACTGTGAAAAACTGTTATAGCGTCAGAGGATATTTTTTTCCTCTGTCCAATTTTGGTCAGATTCGATTGATAAAGCCTCTGAGTAATCCCACTATTTGTTTTTACTACATTACACTAATGAGGCAGCACCTCCCACTTTGGAATGATCCAAATACAAAGCAGGGAGCTTTTGAGCTCCTTCTTTGGTGCTCAAACAAAAAAGTCTTCTACACTGGCTTGCCAGTAAACCTAGCGGCTATCATTGCAGCATTAAAAAGTAATGGCTAGTGACATTTATGGTCTTTGGTTACAGTGCTGTGTCACTCATCAGGGGGGAAAAAAACTATTCAGACTTACACTAGTAAGTCACTCACTTTAGAGTGAAATGATTCCAGTGCATGAAATGTAATCCGCCCTGCATGCACACAAGCTCTTGTTTTTGCTTCACAGAAACAGAAAACTGCAGATAATGACGTCTGTGTGCTACGAGACGAGTTCCAACACTGTCTTTTGATGAATTCATATTAGACACGTTGTTACTGTGTCCTGATCTAATGAATCAGTGGGACGCTACGTCTCTTTGGGCTCCTAATGAAACATAAACTCGAGTGAAGTGACATTTCTGTGTCCTTATTATAGTAGTTTTATTCTCCAGACTGTCTGAGTTTGCCACATGAGAAATATCACCAAATAACAGAGAGTTAAGACATTCCTTTGAAACAAAAGAAGCCAATTATTCATATTTTCCTGAGAACTACTGTATGTACAAGACTCATGTTCACAAATTGGACTTTTTGTATTAAATTACCTGCTTGGTATGTAAGTGAAATATATCAAAGTCACGAGGGCACTGATGTGATAAATGTCATCCATCCACTTCTCCAAGTAGGTTAAAACAAATGCTACGGATGGATTTGCAGATACCGTGTGACCCAGGTCTGGTGAGGTGAACGTGCAGATTGAGTGGAGGTGGAGCTGATGCTCGCTGTCTGTCTGCTCCTGCCATATGGGCGGCCTGAGGCAGTGCTTACCTCACCAAGGTGACAAGGAGACCCAACACACACTTAAAACTGGATGGTCATTCCGCAGTAGTTTGGACAAAGTTATAACACAAAGCGTGGTTTCATGAGGAAGTTGTCCACATGTATGATGCATGTTAGGATGTGATATTATGGGCTGAAGAGGCTGAAGAAACAGCAGACAGAGCTTCAAGGACACTTTAACAGGGATGAACACTGCCAGTGCCAGAACGTTCATATATTTTTGGTGAACTGAACGCATCAGTTTACACCTTATGAAACTGAACATGAGTGTTGTTCACTCTTGTAACAGGTAACAACACAGCACCCAGCATGCTGACACCACAGTGGCAGAGGTGTGGACATGTGTCACATGACTTGGGCTTGAGTCAGGCTTGAGTCACAAATTTGATGACTTTAGACTTGACAAAGTCAAGAAAAACTTGGACTTGGAAAAGACTTGGACTTTGGCACCAGTGACTTGTGACTTCACTTGGACTTGAGCCTTTTGACTTGAAAATACTTGATGCATTCCACTAAGCCCAAAGATTTAAAAGTGTGTTATTTAAAAAGTGTTCATTTCCTGAATAAACTAATATTAACGCTGTTCATTCCCAGATAGCCGACACTTAATTCCCCAGATTCACTTTGGTTGAATTCCCGGGAAAGCAAGTAGTTTCAGGAGAGAACCATGAAGAAGTTAAATTACGCTACTGAGCGCCAGCCGAAAAAAATATATACATTTTTTTTTCTTTGCTTAGAAAAACAATGTGGAGGATGCAGTATGCAAAATGCGTGATTTGAAAATTACAGAGATACAACAACTTCCATCAAACTAGCTTTAACAAATAAGTAAAAAAAAATTAAAAGCATTCACGATTTTTGTTAATTTATTAAATTTGTTCAAATAGAATTACGTTTGGTGAGTGCATTATAGCTTTTTCAAAACTTAAATTTTAAGACTTGGGACTTGAGTGCAAAGACTTGACACTTACTTGTGACTTGCAAAACAATAACTTTGTCACAGCTCTAGCTGATGGCACTTCAGATAGTGTAGCTAGCAGTACTGCTGAAACCATTTCATATGGATATTTAAAGGAAAGTTATGAACAAATCATTAAATTACAGATTCAAGCAGAAACAAATATCACATTTATACACCGCATTTGCTCGCCAGGTCTAAAAAAAATAATAATCTGAACATCAGCCAATCACAACCGTTTATTACTTTGGGGCGGGTTATTTGAAATCACTTCATCAGAATAGGAGGGACAAGAAGTGGAGTGAATGCATTTCGTAAACAACCAACATGGCTACTGATTTTGAAACTGCAATGGTAAATGTGTTGAATGAACTGGAATGTACATTTTCTTTAAAAGCAGAACAAACAGCTGCACTGAAAGCTTTTTGCCATTTGCCGTCCTTCCTACAGGGTTTGGTAAAAGTTTAATTTACCAACTGGCTCAGTTGATCGGGAAAAAGATGGGACTCGAGTGGCTATCAAACCCAGTAGCTATTGTTTCTCCACTAGTTGCTCTCATGGAGGAGCAGGTCAGGGGAGCGACCAAGCTGGGAATCACAGCCATGCAACTCGGAGTCCACAGTGAGGAGGAAATCCGCAAAGACGGCAACACTCTTTCCCAGACATCATCACAGCTCATCTCCGCTGAAGCTTGCTGGTCTGTTTACAGTGGCATTGTGCTATTCTACGTCACTCGTTTCATTTACTCTGAATGGTTTTCCGTCTTTCCAATTACACTACATTGACACAGGCTGTTGTCATAAACTCTCTGAACATGTTCCTGGGAAAGGTAATGTCCACAAATTCATACATATCCCACGTACTTTTAAAGGCTGTGATGTCATGACCAATGTGCTGATGGGAGTAAACAACGAAGCAGTCCTGAGCATTCGAGTAAGGTGGAAGGTTGGGGTGGTGGATGGGTCACCAAAATGTGGACTTTCCTCTGAGACTTTCTCTTTAGACACGTGTTCGGAACCGTATGAACTTTGAGTCATTTTGTTACGTGCCTCTGTCACATTATATAAGTCTAGGAACTGTACGTTAAGGATATAACCTTATTCGTGGGGGGCTAATTTGTAGGTTATCACAGGAACCATTCTATGAGGATACGTTGATACGAATTTTAAAAGACACATTGAGTTGAAGCATCAAACCAGTCTTGGGAAATATCTGGAGTGAATGATGATCACAATATTTTTTTTTTTTAAGAAACTGGAAGACTTGAACGTAAACTATTTTATTTTTAAGGACTTTAACTTAGTTCAAAATTGAAATTGTAAACTATGAATGTAAACTAGCTCTTTTTTATTTGTACGAAGTGTCAAAGTGACAGTGTGTGTACCTCTTACCTTTATATCACTTTACTCAAAGAGCGCGTGCAAGTTTAACGAAATGAAGCACAAGCGCAGAAAATCTAATAACGTTGCACCTCAGAAAATTCAAGTTATTGAGTCCATGCTGTTTCTTATGAAACTGCATTAAGTCAAACAGCTTTCATTGTTTTCTATTTGTCAGTTGTGCAGCAGAACAATTAAATAATCAGAGGATGACCAGACAACATTTTGTTCAGTACAGAGGAGGATCAGGCGCGACAGGCACTGCAGTTAGAGGGTTCATATAACACCTTAATAAGATCCATTACTTGATTTAATTGCATTTAGTCATTAAGCCAGGTGCCAGCATTAGCCTCATGCATCACATGACATGACATATGATAGCTTTACAATGTGGCAACGCGCCCAGACGGACAGCTCAGCCAGGACCTTGATGGGCACTCATGTCTGCTGTAGAGAGCCATTGTCAAAGGACCACACACACTCTTTGTGAGAGTGTTGACGTACACACTGTGTGCTGCTGTGTGTGTATCTTTGGTTAGAGTTCAATATTGGCCTCTTTTTCTCTAACTAACAATTTATGTAAAAGCATTTGACTCGGCTAATTTCAACTTCAAGTTAAAACAAAAGCTAAACCAAGTCTTTCAGTTGACGCAGGACTCATACGTGTGGAGTGAAGGGTTGAAGCTTTTCCTATGAGTCTGTTACCCACATGAGGTTGGCGTCAATAAAAAATATTTTTCTTTTAAATATTTCATGGTTACAGTCTCTCAAATTCAGCAGATCAGCTGCTGATATTTTGGAACACAATGCCTTTTGTGAAAATAAACCTATTCACCCTATAACCTCAATTAATACTCAACAGTTTTCATTATAACATGAGACCTTGCTCATAACTTAGCTCGTCTAACAGCACAATTAGAAAGCCGTGACAATAAAGGGTCTGAAATATAGCAGGACATATTCTGGCTAGGCATTTATCTCTTTTTTGCTGACAGTTAAATTACAATATTGATATGACTCTTATATAACTGTCTATTATCGGGGCCTGAAAACCTTGAAAATAGCATTTTCCAGGCGTGGAAAAGTTTTTGAAGAATAAATAAACCCAGAAAGTTTCAAGGAGCATAGACTCTTCACTGTAAGGCTGCGTGATAACACTATCTTCTCACTTCTGCTTAGAGTTGGTGAAATTACAGCTCACAGATACTTAATACCACACAGTCTTTGGCTTTTGTTTGAAATCTAGTGTTGGGAAGAAACCATGGGTGCAGATCTGATGACAAGTTTGGGGGGGGACACAATCAGTTGTGATTTTTTTTAAATTGCACGCATGCAAATCATGCCCACAGAGCACTTGAGATTGCCAGCATATTTCACGATTTCATAGAGGCTCATCACCATCACCAAGTCATTCAAAAAGCACTACAAAGAGAATCATATGCTTACCTTTACTGTTTATTTCTCTTAAACAGCCAGTAGTACATGGAACCAGCCATCACCCTCCTTTTCACTGCTTCGCTGTTAGTTAATGCTACTTCTAGTTTCAGGGTCTCAGACATGTTATGTCCACTCACGTTCTCATCTCTCGCCTCTCACGGATTCCCATTTCTCCTCATCATCTTCCCTTTCTCCCAGTATATAGGACTACTGTATACATTTGTTCAATTTCAATCATTTAAGCTATTTAGAATTGGGGGGGACAATTTGTGTTTTCAGAATTTGGGGGGGACATGTCCCCCCCCGTCCCCCCCGGGATCTGCACCCATGGAAGAAACGTTGTTGCATATTTCCGAATCGTCATAATCGTTGTTTAAAACTTTAAGAATCGTCAAATATTCGTATTGAACAGCCAAATCTGATTCAACTGACATAATTCTGAGTCAGGGTACAGCCCTACCCTTTACTTTGTGTTCTCCTTATTTGGCTAGTCGATATATATGTTACCACCTACCAATGTATTGCTTTCCTTAGAGTGCTGACAATGACAGAAGTAAACATGACACCCGCTGCAAGCTGCAGTGCTTCTCTCTCGTCTGCTATCAAACAAGGGACTGATTTGGGTTCTGTGCAGCTGCAGAGGTACTATGGACACAAAAGTTTGCTGAAACGTTATTCCAAGTCACATCAAGACACAAGCCAGCTTTTTTGGATTGTGGTTTTCATCATGGCCATATAGTACCCAGAACGAATGTACTCATACAGTAGGCCTACATCTACCTTTGGACTGACTCCTTATCTTAAAAATGCTGCTGTAAATTTTAATATGGATTTTTATTCTTATTTATTTAATGTAACATTATATACAGAAGTCTCAGAGATTGTATGGTCGTGAAAATTTTCAGAAGTCATGGAAAAGTTATGGAAATTTTGGCGTAAAAATGTGTATGGCCATGTATTGTAGGCCTACATGAATCTGCCGCCAATAGAGTTTTACTGTAGGACAAACATAACAAAATCCACCACTAGCACCTCGAACAAGATGTCAAATGTTGTTTTTTCATCCAGAAAAACTGAAGTGGTAAAATGACAAGTTGTGGTTTGCCTTGGGGTTTCCAGTTTCCTGTCTTTATACTAAGCTGAGTTAACTATCTCCCGGCTCCAGGTTCATATTTACCATACATAAGACATGAGAATGGTACAGATCTTTTCATCTCACTCTCAGCAAGAAATTCCCCAAAATGTCTCACTATTCCTTTGAAGCAGCTGCTCACACCAATACTGCATTTTTAAGACCAATACTGATATCAATATAGCTAAAATCTCAATATCTACTACAATTTTATTGCAAACTCCTCAGAAAAATTAATATTTTCTTGATATGGATCCCCTAAATTGGGTAATTAAAGAATGGTGACCAAGATATGCACTAAGTGTGACATTATATAGGTGAAAAATGAAGAAAAATAAACAAAAAGTCAGTTATCTTTGGTGGATAAATACTGATTATAAATTTCCTCAAACATATTTGGCATAGAGTTTCTAGTTAAATAATCAAACATAAGGATTACGTGCATATTCAGTACCTTGCAGCATGCACAGGATGTAATTTCTGGTCATATTTTTCCAATTAAATTCTTTGTGTAACCAGGCACTGCTGATGTTTATCGTGGTGCCTACGTGTGTTCCTCTGTTCTCCCATTTAATCCGGGGTTTTTCCATATTGTCTTCCATTTTGCTGTGTAAACCGATCTGTGTGTGTGTGTTATGTGGTGCCTCCCCTTTCGCCAGCACATGTCAGTTTAGGACAGCATCTGCTCCCTGAGAGCAGCTGAACGAGCTGAACCGGGGCCAGAGCGTGTATGCATATATCAGAGGAATCAGGTGACGGGGGCAGGTGACTGTGCTGCGCAGGCTGCAGAGAAAGAGCAAATACATCTCTTTCAGTCGGATGGGACTGAGTATGAATATATATAGAGAGGACGGTGGGAAGTTAGAACTGGAAGGAAAATAAATGTGGGTGAGGGAAAAGAAATAGTCAGAGATAGCAAGACAAGCAGCTATTTTTAAAAAGAGCATCCAACTGAATAAAACATTACCCTGCTGCAGTCCAAATTACCAGAAATCAGAAGGCAGGCGCGAAATAGCCATGTCAAATTATAGCAGGCTTGTCACATATGTTTTGTTTTTTTAATGACACTGAGCTGAACTATTTTCACATGCAATTTCTCATGTGCTGGACCGCAGAGACCCCCTCCAGTGTGTCAGGATTAACAACCATGAAATGTTTATGCTGTACAGTATCAGCTGTCTCCCCCGCTGTCACGTGTGTGCCGAAACAAAACGCTTGTTTGGAGTGCAAATGGATCAAAGGCACTTAATAGTGTGTGAATTTTAGCAATCGTCTCCTGATTCACACTTGGCCCAGTTCCTAGCCTAGATGTAAGTGTGTCTCTGCTCTTTTTATATTCCACCGAAAATTATCCCCGTCATCCTCACCACCGTCATCAGCAGTGACATCTGTGACTAATTATGCACAGTGTAGTCTCGGCAAGTACTTCCCAACCATTTATGTCTGACGCACCCCCACAACCCTGACAAGAGAACTCCTTCGTTGAAACTCGTGTTCCCAATTTTTTCTTTTGGATTGATTTCAAGCTGGTTGATATTTAACCTCCCAACAATTAATTAATTTAAGTGGATTTTGTTACATTTTTTCAAACGATTAAAATCACAATATTTACTCCAGTTTGGTCAAGTATGTATAAAGTGCTTCAGGAATGAGTCCTAATACCTGGAAATGAGTTAACATTTTACAACTCACGATTCCCTTGTCTCAAAGTCAGTGTTTTTTTTTAATAGGTTTTTGGATTGGCTCGTCTTTTTCTACAACATAAAAAATGTCAGTGTTTTTCTTTTCTTTTATATCAGACCAGATAAGGTTTGTTTTTACCTAAAAAATGTCAAATACCCCACTTGTGAACTTTGAAGCTTCAATGTGTCTTAAAAAAGGCAGTTGCTAACAAGTGGCTAAACGAGACTACAGAACATTATCACGCCAAACATGGCTTTATGTTATGGTGGTGACATTAGGTCATGTGACCTTAGTCTAATTCGTTAATAGCCTTACGTTAGCTTTCGGCCTACAGAAGAACGTCATTCCTGGAGCTATTTATTGGTATTATCACTTGGAGTGGCAACCTAATGTTCCATTACTTTTTAAAGCTTCTGTTTATCCATCAGTCCATACTTTTTGTTTCACCTGTTTGTTCACTACTTTCAGTTATTTCCCCATTTTTCCATTAGTTTTAGCTATTTTAAACTATTTATCCATTAGCTACTTAAGTCATTTATCAATTACCGTTAGCTAACAGTTTCAACTGTTTTAAACTTCTTAAAGCTATTTAAACCATTTGTCTACTTTAAATTGGTAATTAAAACTGTTAGGCTAAATACTTTCAACTGCCAATTCCAAACATTTACTTTAAGTAAGTGTTTGTAAAAGGTATTAGCCATTTGGAACCAATAATCAATGAGTCAGCCTATCGGTTACTTTTAGCTAGCTGTTTTAAAAGTGTGGGGGGGGGGGGGGGGGGTTCAGAGCTCTCAGCTACTCCAGCCATTTATCTGTTGTTTGTTACTTTTAGCTTACTGTTTAAACAGTTTATCCATTTTCTACTACTTTTAGCTAACTAACCATTTAGCTATCCATTGTTTTTGGCTATATTTTATCATTTCCATTACATTTAGATAGCTTATTGAAGTGTAATTTTATTATATTTAGCTGGCTATAGCCATTTGAATATAATTTATGTCTAACTTCACTATTCTAAGTGTTTTATACTGTGTTTTAACTGACAACCATGTTTGGCTAACGTTACCAACTGCGGTCATTTTTATTACTTTTATCTAGCTAACCATGTATACATCATATTGTTAACTATTCCAGTGGTTCATCCATTACATTTGAATACTTCGAATTGTGTATCCATTAGTTTTAGCTGTCTTCATCAACCTTTTATCGAGTAGCCTACTTTTAGCGTACTTTAACTTAAGCTTATTTTAACAATGATATTATGTAAAGATGGACAACGCAGCTCCGCTTTCTTCCACTGTCCAAAAATGAAGTTGAAATATCCCAGATATGGACGCTGCCATCTTGCTTTGGTGACGTAAGCTGAAGCCAGAGTTTGCGCAGTAGAAATTTCTGCAGTATCAAGTCTCCACCCATACGCCCGTCCATATGGACCCTAGGAAGAGTAGCTGTTGCCTTGGTAACAACTAATGGGCATCCAAAAAAACAATTAACAGCCGACACTGATCGCAAGCACATTAAATATGATGTCAGACCTTCTTTTAATAGAATCAAATCACTCATAAAACCAAATTTATCTGAAAGAACATTTATTTGCCGTTTCCAATTTGGCCCATGTTCCATCCGTCAACATAAAGGGGGCGGGGTTTATTACTTACACGTTGGCTTCATTTTGGGGAGCTGCCATGTTGTCCACCTTTATATACAAACTGCTCTCTTACTAGTCTTCACATAGTCTTATGCAACACATGGTTTCTGGGTGTTACAGCTCAATATGTGGATTTTTTTTTTCATCATTGTATTTTTCTATCTTGTTTTCAAGTGGACTTGTTGAGCTACTCCACAATCTCTCCACGTACCCCCTGGGGTACTAGCATCTCCGGTTGGGAATCACCGGTCTGGGCTAATTATGGCAATAGCGTTCAGATAATAGGGCACATTGGCTCAGCAGTCATGTCATTATTATGTGTATCTCGGCTTGTTTTGACTTAATTTGTTATCATTCTTGGCAGTGAAAGGAAAGTATGTTTTGCCGTCCTGCCAGCTGTTTATCGTGGGGTTTTAACATGTATTCCCTGAAGAAACTATTTCAGATTCCACTATCATATTACACAACATTGCCTTCTCTTCACTCTCTCCCTCTCTTCGTGCCCACACAGGCTTACTTTTAAAGCAGATAGCCCAAATGGAGCACTTGAAACAGATACGTCTGTTATTTGAGTTGACCTCCTAAGAGCCTGGAAAGAAATCCTGCATTAGCAATGACTACAAATTAAAGACTTCCTACCATCTAAATTAAGTTTTAAAGCTTCAACTGTGCCTTCTTGAATGGATCTGTTTATAAATTCACCACAGTGTACAGCATGATTTATGTATCCGAAATCTGTTTCCCTTCAGCTTTATTTCTTATCCTTTCATCTTGCTTTCTTTCTCAAATATTTCATTCCCCATGTCCTCTTCTACCCTTTCCTTCTCCCCCCTCCTCACCCCCGCTGTGTACAGTATCTGTGTATGTGAACCCCATTTTAGTCCAGCTGTGTTGTGAGTTTTAAAACAAGTCCATATCAACTGTGTATCAGGTACATAAATCACGTGATTTATTTAATTAGCTAACCCTCCCAGAGATCTCACACTCTGCTTGGAATGCCTTGCTTACTGACCTCATGGAAAACTGCGGCCTGCCAAGGTTTCCTCTCATATCCCCTAAAAAGGAACCTAAGGAGTACTTTTGGAAATAGACCCTGATAGGGATTTTTTTTTTCACAGTGAAAGCAAAACATGAGGCTAGGATGGGTCGGACACACACAGACACAGATCAGTGCTTTTGATGGAAGTGCTTCTACAGATAACGTGTGAATGTCGTATTGCGTAATGATGAGAGGGTTGGGTACATTCAGGGGAGCAGAGTCACAGCTCTCTGATCTAACTGCTGGTCGCTTTGGTCTTCAGGCTTGTGATGCTTTAATGTTTGGGCCTCAGCTGTGAGCTGGATGAGAACACATGCTCCCAGGCCCGATTTGGAGCCCACACAGGGGTAACCGAGTTAAAGTGAACCCAGACAGACGCTTTGCCAATGCGCTGTCTCCTTTGGCGTTGCATCAGATTGCTTGTGATGAATACATCCCGTATCCCTCACTTTCTCCCTCTCTCTCTCGTGTTTCGCTGTCGGGGCTGATAATGAAAGTTTGATTAGAGAGATTATTCTTACTATTTTACAGTCTGCTGACAGCAGCAGCAGCGGAGTAATGTTGACACAGCTGACATCATTACAAGTATTGAATATAACAAAGTGCAAATATGCTGATACAAGTTGAAAAGCCAATATACATATTGAGCGCCAAAATGACTGATGTCTAACGTCATGGTGAAATTTAAGTACAGTAATGTGGACTAACCATCAGAGCTAACAGGTTTTGTGTCTACCTCAAGGACACTGTCACGTCAAATATCTGATATCCGTAATACTTGATTGTTCCAGGGGGGTAATTAGTTACAGTTATATATTAAGATAATTAGAAAATAAGAAGTATTTAAAAACATAAAAATATGTGTGATATGCTATAATATAACAGCACAATATGTATAAACAGAAAAATGAGAATAAGAAATATGTACAGATATGCGCATGTGCATATGTGTTTATAGGGGGAGCCAGGGCTTGAAACCCCACCTCTGCAATAAGTGGACGACCTGTTCTGCTGAATAGGGCTTATAACTGATATTATATATATTTTATGATACAATGTCAACTTTAATTGTGCCACATTGTGTGGTCTTTTTTTGGTGACATTAAACCTGCATCCTTTAGAAGTTTACCACTTGTTACATGTTATCATCCAACTAACAAGTCCTCAAAATTGAAATACAAAATATGTAACTGCCCTTCACAACAAGACATGTAATAAATTTGTTGTATATTTCACACAACAGTACAACAGTAACAATGTGTAAACTATGAAAGTGTTTTGGCACTACAAAGTTTAAGCTATGGTTAGGTTTAATCTCAAAAATGTCCTAGTAAGGACTAGGCAACGGTAATAGCTTGGGACAAAATAATTGGTGAATGACTGATACTCTTGTCTGTCTTGGCAGGGCAGTGCTCCTGTGATAAAAATGCCTTGTTTAGAAATGATCTACAGTTGGTTAGAAAGCATCTGCCAAAAAAAAAAAAAAAAAAACCTGCAGTGTTTATTTGTTCAAATATGATCTCATCCCTACTCGTCATATTTTGACACTTGGGAAGCAGCCCAAGGTTAGGTTAAGGCAACGAAAGGCAACAAAACTACTTGGCTAGTATTAGGGTAAGATTGTGGTTGATGTCAGGCAATAATTGACTAGCGACTGACGTGACAAAATAACTCAACTTTGACTTTTAATTTCACTTGAGACATGAATACTGTTCTTCTGGATCAAAGTCTTGTGCTTATTGACCGTCTAATGATGAGGACAGGTTGACATTGGAGTTAGCTGAAAGCCCGGTGCACCTGAGATGCTAAAGGGTGTCCATATCTGATGCCAAGGGCCTTTGAGGAAGTTTTTGACATCATGTGGCTTAGACGTGGCTGGTCCAAACACATAATACTATATTCATGTTTTCACCACAAACATGGTCATGTGAATAATGACTGATATCTATCAGTGGCAAACGCAGAAGTAACATGATGCTGTTTTAGTTCAGTTTGTCTTCACTGTTTCTAGTAAGCATGACAGCATCAGACTTTGACTCTCTTGGCCTGTGCTTTTGTTGTTTTGAAAACTTTTGCCTTGACTTTCGGACTGACCCCTGTGTACTGACCCCTGGTATCTTCAAGTCAAGACTTAAATTTTATATTGTGTTTGTGAGTCATGCTTTTGAGTCCCTCCACCGTTGATAACTAGTGCTTCCTGATAATAGGAAGTACAGTCACCAGTGCATCAGTGTTTTTCTTTTGAATATAGTAAAACTTATTCAGGTCCTTTTACCCTTCCCTTTTTTGTGAGTGTGTTGGTGGTCAGCCCCGTATGTCACCTGCTATCCCACAGTGGTTTGAGAAGCAAATCGCCCATGTCACAAAAGAAGCTAGAGGATGTTCAGTGGGTCTTCAACGACTGGGTTTACATGCACAAAATAGTTCAGTTTTTGCCCTTATTCCAGAAAATACATTATTTCTACTGAACTGTTTACATGTCTAATGAAAACGAATATTCCACTAACACTCCTGTTTACAGGGCACTATGCATACTCCAATTATTGTGCTCTAACATGTTGTTCATCAAGTCAAATATGTAAATGTGTGACAGCTGGAGCCGCTGCTTCTTTGCATCACAATAAGATTTCCTACTGGTGGCTGACTTGATCAACTGTGCGAACTGTTCTTCGGTCACATTCTTGAAAAGGTCTGCGTTGCAGTATTTATTCATATTGAAAAACCTGTTGATATTCACATCTGTTATAATATCTAAAAGAAGGTGTGGTTCTCCTTCTGTCCAGCAATGTGGGCTTTTCTTTTGGGCATGCATCACTACGCCAGCCTTGAAAACTGTTGGAGATTTGGTTCATGTACAACATATCCATGACAACGCACAACTGACCTTAAATCAGAGGCATATTCCAAATGCACTGTATAAATGTCCAAAGAACGCTGTTAGTATCGGCATATCCCACATCTTAATCAGAAAATGCAACATCAGAAAACTATCATATTCAGAAATTTAGTGGAATATTAGGGCGCATTCACACCAGGATAGTCCGCGGGACTCGGTTCGATTGGGTGGGGAATCCTGAAATCCTGAACAACATCACGCAGTTACAACAGCTGCTCGTTTGGGGGCAGTATTGCCTGAAATGACCACCGACCAGGAAGAAATCCATTGTGGGTAGCAACTGCGATATATAGTCCTCTGACCATGAATCAATAAGCGCCTGTGCCTCCTCACTACTCCACGTCTGCCCACAAGACAACTTGTGGCTTTGTTTTTTCTCTACCCCAAATGCACTGCACTCTACGTCACTTCCTCTCTTTGGTTCACTTCCTCTCTTAGTCCGTTTGCATTTCCCACTGTAAGCGAACTGCACCAGGGTTCACTTGCAAGTGAACCGAGACCCACAGTTTTCAAGCAGACCTCGTTTGGTCTGCACCAGAGTCAAATGAGCGTTCACACCACTCCAAACGAACCGAACTATCTGTGGAAGCGGACCAGGGTTCGTTTAAAGCAGACCAAATAGCGCCAGTTGGGGTAGATTGTAGAGTAATCAAGGGGTGGGGGACCACTGTATTCATTGGTTGCTTTTAACTATGACCACAATCTTTCCCTAATCTTAACTAAGGTGTTTTAGTTGCATGCACTTAACCATACCTTATCTACTTAATGGTTTTTGAAGGCACTGAAAAACAACCTGTTTGTCATTATACATTGTTAGATTTGACAGTCTGGTGCATTAAGGCCAAATGGCAAAATTTAAATTTCCTTTATATGTTAAACAAAGGGTTGTTTTTGAGTTGTATTCATTAGACAAATTAACATATGGCACATACTGTACATGCACCATATGTTTCTATTCAGCTTTGCACCCCTGCTGCCCTGCTGAGTAACACTGCACTGAAATTATATCAGGTCACTGAAACAGTAGGAAAAGCTTTCTTTCTAATCCATACCTCGTTGAAAATAAATAAGGCAACTACAGTTTGCCTTTTTTTTCTAGATTCTTGATTGAACTCATTGACTTTAAATATTGATTCATTTTCTTTCCTGTGAAACATATTCCTAGAAATCCTTTGCTTTCACACACAGGGACATTACACAGCAGCTGTCAGCAGGGCCTTGTGGGTCAAAAGCCGGACGGAGTAATGGAAGGAGGCGGGAAGACCAGAGCTTGTGTTTGAGTGCCTGAATAAACAATCATGGGGTCGTCTGGAGTTTGAGGTGTCTGTGGCTGAGAATTGATAGGGGTCTGCAGGTCCACGTCTCAGATACAGACCGGACATCATTTGTGGGAAATTCAGGATCGCAGTCGACTTTTTTGACGTAACATCTTTGGGTGTTATCTGTGGAAATGTGTGATGCTTACAAGTGGGCAAGAGTTACAGTTTGTCAGGTTGTGTAATGATAACACGCAGCTGGAGATGAAAGTGAGCTGTGGAGAAGGCATGCTGGGAAGCAGAGTGGGCCGCTGCTCACAGACAGCCTGTATCAAAGCAGACGGCATGGTCCATGTTTATTTAGACGTTTGTTCAGAATGTTCCCCAGATCTGCGCGGCATTTTAGGGATGGCGTAAGCACAGATAAGAGTGACGTCACGCCTGAATGGCTGCTGCGGCCACCTGTACGGAGAAGAGCTGGGTTAGCCATATATGGCCGAATATTGTGATTGTGTGCAACACCTCTGAGCACACTTCAGCATTGCAGAAGGAATTTGTTTACTGAACGCTACAGTGATACACACCGACAGTAATGTCCTCTTAGTAGAGCTGTAAATTATCACAGTTACTCTGCTTCAACAGGAGTTTTTAACAGCCCATTCGCTCTGGACCTACGTCACGAGCGCTCAACAACATTATTTACAACACTGAGCCTTAATAGAAACTGATTTGGGGATCTCAGAAGACCAATTTATAATACATGGCATAGGAGTATGCAGTGTTGAACATTTTGAATGATTTATGAGAGCTGCAAGGCTGATGTGTTCATTCATAAGATCAGCATTTTTTGTAAATAATGTTATGAGTAGACTGTAAAAGGAGCCTGAGGTTACAAGGTTTTTCCTGTGTTTTTCTTGCATCCTTGCTCTTTCGTTTATGAGGTATGTGACATATGGTGCACAGGGTGTTGTCAATTATTGACAAGCACAGCCACAGCTGATTATTTCCCCTACACCTGTGAAATGGGTGGAGCAGTTTCTAATTAAGCTCAATGTTGTAAATAATGGTGTTGAACACTCTTGACGAAGGTCCAGGGGGACCGAAACGTTTGTGTTACTCATAAATCATGAAGCTGAGTAAGAGCAGTGTGCGGGAGTTTCTGTTCAAAGACTCAAGACAGTTGGATGTGTGAATATCTCTCCTCAATCAAAAAGCCCAGTTGCCACAGTAAAACTTTGACATTGTATGTTTCTGAAAACCACAGATATGTTGCATTGGTAGGTTTTATACATATCAACGTATGGTAAATGATGTAATATATAAGCTGACTTTGTTATTCAGAGGTGGGGAGGATGGTGGGTGGTGTGTCACCTAGGTGAGACGCCTGCCAAGCTACAGACCACTGTTGGACGCCAAAATAATAACAAAAACGGTTGTGATTTAGCGAGTCATTGTTGTTGTTTTTCTAGCGACTTTTTAGGCCCCAAAAGAGTTGGAGGCACCACTGCTTTTCCTCTAAGCAATGGATGAGATCAATCAGACAGTAGATGATTGTTATTGTCATGCAGGTGCGGTTGCACTGGGGGCCGTGGGGTGGGGCCCTCGCAAATGATTCAGATTGCAACTACACTTGTGTAAGACATTAAATCTCCGTTATGATTGTCTTATTTTGTCTTGTCTTGTCTCTTTTTTTGGTAAAATAGTCAGTAGCAATCTATAACAGATTATATGAATGCTTTTTCTACAGAAACAGTAAAAATTATTTTTTAAAAATCTGTTCAATTAAGTCAATAATTTCTTATTTTCTTTAATATTTTTGTCAGGTATAGGTATAGGTATGCAATGCTGATGTTGGTTACATGTATGTTAATATTGTCTAATGTCAAGTCTCTATTTGATTGTGTGACAAGATCATAGGATACAGTAGCTAGTTTAGGCGTCAAATCTGTCAAGACTGACAAGCTGGGCACATCTTTAAGTCCAGCGAGCAGTCATGCCTTTTAAACCGAAAAGCATCAGTAAGAAAGGACAAGAGAGAAATGAACAGGTGAAAAAAGTTGCAAAGCTCCCTAAAATAAGGTTCATTTGGCTTTTTTATAAACAGTTGCCAGTGGTGTGCGTGTGTGTGTGTGATTTATAGCCAGTAACTAGCGTACACTAGGGCCCGTGGTATCTACCTTTAACCACTGTTGTCATGTTATACCATTGTTATTGTGTATAAAGCGCTGGTGATGCATATGTTATATGTCACACTAGAGGCAGGCGCTCTTGTGTCACTCCTCTTTTACTGCTGCGATGCCGGCGTGCTGTCTAAAACCACACTTTGACTTTATAGAGGCCCTATAGTGTGATCTCTGTGTAAAAGTGGCTCTTGCAGCAGCCAGGGTTCTATTTCAACCCTTTAGCCCTTTGCCGTGTGTCATCCCCCCTCTCCTGTTATTCTCCGGCTGTGCTATAATAAAGGCAAAAAGCCCTAAAGAATAATCTTTAAAAAATGTCTGAGTCACCTTCAGTTATCACCACACACTCACAGCAATAAGCTCTACAAACAGCAGCAGGTGCTTTGCAATAACCAAAAGCACAGCAAACAATTTAATCACAATTTGTTACACGCTGGATTATTTATGTTCAGCATGTTACAGGTTTAATGTTGCATTTGTTTGTTGCCATTATGGATGTTCGTCTTTTGTAATTTGTTGTTTAATAAATGGATTTCCTTTATTCTCAATTAAGGATTTAGCACCAACATAGTCAATTTGTGTGACACAGTTAGCAAAGCAAGTTCATTTATATAGCATAATTTATATACTTGGGAAGTTTCAAAGTGCTTTACAGTGCTTTCATTTAACTTTAGAATAAATTAAACACACAGTTCCTCCTCATGTCGGATATGAGAAATCCACACTGTCTGACTGCGTCATATACAAGCTGGTTCCAGCTCTTCATTGAAGCTTTGTGGTGTTAATAAGTGACATCCAACTCAATGTTTTCAATGGCTGAGTCATTCAACCAAATGGAGATTTTCTAGACAAGTGGTTCCCAGCTGGTGGGTCGCAGTTCTATTCTGAATGGACAAGTGACTCTCAAACTTGTCCAGTTTGTAAAAAAAACACACTTTAATTTGAAGTACAGTGAATTTCCAGACCCGAGCTTTTATTTTGAAGTGCCCTTCCTTGCTGTAGAGTGAGTGACTAATGGACAGCTACCTGACAGAGACAGCAAACTAGCTCGATGACATGGCCAAACTCAAGTATGACACTGAATGTATTAAACTGTGTGGACTAATGACTAAGAAGAAATCTGGACCCTGTAGCTGGACCAGCTGGGAACCAGAGGTCTAGATGAACTACTCATCTACAAACATCCCCAAAATTCACCCTGATATATTTGGCGTCCTTAGACAGATTTAAAATCCACTAAAATATTTGAATAGGTTTTAACAATATATAAGTGCACAGCATGAGTTTGTGCTGAGTCAAAAACAGAAAAATAAAAGACAAATTTACACAAGAATGATTGTTTAAAAGATATGTCACTTTACATACAAGAAACTTTTTGTTTGACAGCAGTATCAGTGACATTAGAGCCTTTAAAAGAGACCACACCTCCTCTCCTTTACAGCAAACACTTAATGAACTACACAAGATGCTATCTGTTTATTATACCTGAGCGATTACACAGAGACAACAGTTTCCAGCCGGCTACTGTTTTCACCTTTGCCTCTCAGTCTGGAGTGAAACCCTGCACCACACACACACACACACACACACACACACACACACACACTGATGAGTGTATTACACACACACACACACACACACACACACACTGATGAGTGTATTATACAGCATGGCACTGGTTGGTCTCCGGGGTGCAGAGATGTCTGAGGACATTATCAGTCACCACTGAACCCCAGAGAGCAACGCTGCCACCAGCATTTCTGTTACAGAGTCCACATCCTGAAGTCTCCTCTGCAGAGACTCTTTGTGTTGGATGTATGCTTCATAAAATGATTTCAGCCCCACTGGTGTGCATGCATTTGTATTTCATGTTATATATTTTGACATCTGAAAAAACACATATTTCACCTCTGTTTTTTGTGTGCATGTGTTTCTTTTTTTTCATTTATTATAAGCCCCTAATAAATGCGTCGCCTCTTTGAGAGTCCTGCCCCATTAGCCGAGGTGATGTGCTTGATGAATAGGTTGTGCTCCTCATTTGGATGGCGAGAACAAATTGTGCCTGGTAATCAATGAAAATTTAATTGAGTGACAGAGAGCCGGAGCCCTAACAGGCACATTATGCCATTCTTTGATGTATTTTCAAAGCCCGTTTTTTCATCCCTGCCTAATTAATCAGTATAATGAAGACTTTGGATGCAGTGGCCGACGCTGTGTTGTAGAGGCAGATGTCACGAGGAAGGGAACTGCATGTGCTGAGCTGTCATCTTTGGAGGCGAAGTAGCAATTGCAGGACCAAAAGGCGAAACAACAGCCCGCACCAGTGATATTATTTGCATTGCTACAGATGAGCAGTGTTGGAAGATAACATTTAATTAGACAATCGGAGTGAGGGTTAATGTGGCATGGCACTGAATGAAGCTGTGCGCCTATCTGCTAAAATGAATGAGAGGATTCGGAACTGTGAAATGAATTATAGGGTGGGGAAAAAAAGCAACTTGAAATTAAATTTCCAAATTATATTAACAGCATTTCAGAATGGCAAAGATATCAGAGCGGATTATGTCTCCTCTCTATGAAATGATTTGTTTTGAAGCACTTAAATTAGCCTGTTGCTGGAGGCTTTAACTTAAATGATTGGTTGTAAATTACGCTTCTGTAATGAGAGGCAGCAGCAGTGAGGGAATGATGAGAGTTTAGAGTATGGTGCACCTGTGTTCAGCTGACATTTATAAGCCCGAGCCTCCCCTGCTTGTTAGTTTTGCCTAATAGGTCTTTTAAAAGCTGTTATTGCCTTTCAATGTTATGCAATTTTCGTATTTTCTTTAGCAGGATAATTACAGAAATCAGGTTATGAGACAATCAGCCCCGAGTTCAAAGAGATTTTCCTTTTATAAGTTGCAACAATCCTTCCACAAATTCAGACACTGAGCTAATTTTAGAGGAAATTACAGGAAAAAAACCTGTAATTTCCCAGATGTCTGCTCTGTGATTTTCCCCGTCTATCTGTGAAATATGTGCAAATAGTTGCAGCCAAATGTGTTTAGTATTAATGCTTCAGCGTCAGACAGCCAGTGCAGAGTCTGGGGTTCTTCACATGTCAATCAGACCTCTTTGGCCAATTGTTTTTTTCACCTTTCAGAGCGGTGAGCCTGCATTTTTTTCCCTGCCAGTGGCAATGACTGTAATCTATGTAAACAGAGTGAGTGGCCCTGGTGGCTCCCCCCCCCCCTGCGTGCCAGGACAAGCCGTGGAGACGTCCTGTCTCATGATAACTTTGTCACTGCTGTTGGGGGGAGCGGGTGAGGGTGAGGCTCGGGGAGGAGAGGGAAGGATGAGCTTGTCATGCGGGTCTCTCCGATCTCTCTCACGCGGCAGTGGCGGGACTGCTGGCCTTGTCGCCTCCAGCTCCTGCGTCTGCTGTTGACGAGCACCGCTGTCACTCCGGTCGTCCACGTGTCTCGATAAGCTGCTCCCTGCTGCTGACAGCTCGTGACAGGCCTGCAGCTCGGCCTGTGTGCTCACCTGAACACACTGTCCTGCTCTCTCTGTCATGATGGTCAATAAGTTTACTTACAGGCGTGGATGTAAAATGTAACTCTTAAAGTGACACTAGAGTGACCCTTTAAATAAGATATAACACAATCTCCCTCTTGAAATATAAAAATTCAATCTGAAGGGAATAAAACTCACTCAAGCTCAATTTAATACACTCTTATTGCCCTCACAACCTCATCTAGTCTGGTATGACCAGTACCTTATATTGGCAAGGAGAGACAGAAGAATGAGGTAAAGATAATATTTAATACAGAATATCAATGTACAGATTAACAGATGATTTGTGCTGGTTAAGATTTAACAGAAGTCTTTAGAACCTGGACACTAGAGGGAGATATTTTGTGATCGACCATGGAGTCCAGACACTGGTGGTGGTGGTGTTGGTGGCTGATGACTCTTAGGCTGGTGGCTGCTGAGGATGATGAGGCTGATGAATCTGTGAAGACTGGGTGGTGATGGGGAGGTGGAGGGTGCACACGACGGCAGCAAGAAAGAACTACAGCAGAGAAAGAACCATATTTAAAATGAGGAGCAGTAAGATGAGGCTGACAGAGAAGTTGTGTGGCTGCGTTATTGGTTGATTCTGAATCAGATCAGCTGATGACTCAATTAACCTACCCAGACAATGACAACTAGAGATAGTGAATGAGCATACGTGCAAGGAGTGAATGGCAGGGTGAGAAAGAAACTTACAGCCTGAGCATGAAAAGTATTGTCTTCCTGACTGAACTTTCACTGGAGCTTCATTGTTTAAACGGTGTGCCATGAATCAATTCTTTTTCCTGCATTTTCTGAATCAATTTACGTTAACGCTGTTCATTCCCAACAAGTCGACACTTAATTCCTGGATCCACTTTGGTTGAACCAATCCAACAGCAGCTAGTCGAGTTGCAGGAGAGAACCATAAAGACGCAAATTTATGTTACTGAGTGCCAGTTGGAATAAAAAAATGATACCGCTAAGAAAGCTAAGACAGGAATTGCAGTTTGCAAAGTGTGCAGGTTGAAAATTGAGGAAATGCAACAACTTCAAGAGATTTGTTTTACAAATTAATACAAAATTTAAAAAGCATTTGTGATTTTTGTAAATTATGTATATCATTACTTTGCTGTTAAAGTAGCATTTCATTTAGTGAAGAGTGCATCATGACCTGTTTAGGACTCAACAAAAAAAATTGCCTTGTTTAGGACTCAGAACTCAAGGTTTAGGTCCCAAGACTTGCCTGCCTTGACTTGAGACCAGAGTACAAAGACTTAAGACTTCCTTTAACTTGCAAAACACTGACTTGGTCACGCCTCTGCTTAACTGTACTCAAATATGCCCTGGCCTTAACCACACAACCCAGTCTCACTCTGAAGCCGCCAAAATCCCGTGCTTAGGCAGTGACTTACCGCATCAGACACTGACGAAAAAAGCCGCCCTTTGACATCGGCATGATACGTGGCTGGTCGCCATTATAGTTTAATGGCGACCAGTGGCGTCAGGGGGAAATGCAACAGGACAAGAATGAAAGTTTAGGCGGAAAAAGTCAGAAAGGGACAGGTGGGAGGGATGGTGGATGGGTCCAACAAACACCCACTTTAAGAGCGGTGTTTGCCACTTGTAAGATTATAAAGCCAAATCCTGTTCTATTTTCCTAAACCCAACCACGCAAGTTAGATTTCCTGTGAAAAAGGAGGTCTGTTTTGAAAGAAGACAATGCATGTAACAGACAGAACTTGACACGGTGTCCCAGAATGTCAACAACCAACACACCCAGGGTACCTTGCATGTTGTATCTGGACATGGAAAGTCCATGACCAAACGTAGATATGTGAAGAGGTTGGAGTAATAATGTGTTGAACCACAATGTGGCCTCACTAAACCACATTAACTTACACTAACACTAACACCAAACATGTGAACCAAACATAATTGTGTATGGGATATAATATGAAGAGGATTAGTGTTTCGTTATGGCTGACTTTTATGTAGCACTTTGTACAAATCTGGGAACCTTCGTCTGCTTGTTGACACTATTTGAACTTTCTTTGAGATCATATGTTTTGATAAGTTCTCTGATGAGAGGCAAATGGCAGAACAAATCACGACGCCGAAAATTTGTTTTCTTATCAAACAGTTTTTTCCATTGGATTCATCCCGGGGTTCAGGCAGGAGTAAATACCTCTGCAAGGCTGAAGTAAATGCAATTTAGGATTATAATATTTTCTGATGCAGACCTTGAGGGGAGAGTTGTACCTTCACATGAAAGTAATAATGCAAATTTTCTTCAAAGATTTATGATTTTTAATATATATTCATGATGGATCAATAGGAGACATTAATATTCACAGACCTGAGCTGAAGTGTGGGGGAGCAGACTGACCATACAGACTTGTGCATTTCTGATTAGCAGTATCTGCTGGGGGGAAAGAAAGCCAGTCATAGTGGCCAAAGGAACCTGATTTATGTTGTTGTTGTACTGGTTTAAGAAGTTGACATATTGTACAGTAGTGAGTCCCACCCAGAGGCAATGGGATCCTGGGAGGAAGTGCTCCTGTAGTAGCAGCGCGCGGTACGTGAGAAAACTTTGGAGTAGCTCAACTAGTTAAAAAAGAATAGGAATATGAGGATGTGAACACTAGTTAGCAAGTAAGATTATTTAAAAGTAATCACTAAACAAGGTGTCATCAATTGCATTTGTCAAAGGGCCAGAGAGTTTCTAAGCAGACACTGTGGGGGGGCCACACTTTGAAAAAAAATATAATTAAATTGATCTGGACCTCACTAGCATTGGTAAATAATTTAAGTAATAATTCTTTAGTAATATAGTAACATTTTGAGGAATAAATTCATTATTAGAATAAAACAAATGTTAAATAAGAGGTTTGTTCTTGTTCTTAAATGAAGATATGGTACAGGCCACATTCAGTTTATTAAAGACGGCTTTAATTATCCAATTCACACCGCCCACCCCTCAAAAATATGCATTAATTAACCATGCAAACCCGACACAGCCCACAAATCGCCAACTTTATGCATAACAGTAGCAAGACTGAGGGCAGAGACACAGACAGAGACGAGAACTGTCCGTGTTTGAGAGAGGGTAAGAGGAGGTGGAAGGTGGACTATTACACACAGTGTTTCTGTCAGTTATCAATAACTTACTGGGAACACTTATATTTTCTAGTGAGCTTACCTGGATCCACCCTGTGAGTTGTAGGCTGACTTGTGCATCACTACTGCTCTCAAATAATTAGCTGACAGGTGGATTTTTAACATCTTTAGTAACTGCAGCGTAGGGATTGGTTAATAATTTCTAATAGAATTATTTCCATCTCAGTTGTTCTTGGAGTTGCTTTAATGTAGGAAGACAAAATGCTGAACACTGAAACAATGTTTTTTTCCTCCTCACATTTTCTGAATTCACATTTCCCAGATGGGAAGCCATACGTCACCTGTAGGCCACTGGTATACGATCACTGCAATAAACCGTTGGAAAAGTTAGCAATGTAATGCAAAACAGATAAAGTGCTGACAATTAGCCAGGGGTGTAAAGTCAGGGGGAGCAAACAGGCAATTGTCTGCGGGCCCCCACAGTATGTTGGGAAAAGAGGCTCCCTGACAGCCACTCATATTGCCACATTTTGCAATGAACCCTCCCATAAAGGCACTACACTGCTGCTGCCCCTTCCAGCTATCCTATGACAGGTGGATACTGTTAGTTCAGCCCTTGATGGACTTTTTTGCGTGGTGCCCCCCAGAGCCGAGGACTGCAACTGCAATTAGCTACTGATAAACGGTTGAAATAGATACTTAATCATAATGGATAAATAGTTTTAATTGATTAACTGTAGACCTAATGGATAAACAGTTGAAACAGCTGTAAGTAAATTATTTTAGCTGTTTCAACTCAATTAAGCAATCGAAAATAAAGCTTAAGCAATTCATAAATTGTTGAAATGTCCAGCTTCTGCCATTCCAAGTCGTCGTAGTATGAATGCAAACTTCAGTCTGTGTTAAATATCATCTAGTTTATCCAATATATTTTCAGTATCATCTCGAACGCACCATCATTAATGTCATCAAATGGCCGGAGAGTCAGTCTCTCTGCTAAAGTGGACTGTAATAAATTGGCCACTAATCAGACTAGAGTACTCATTAGTCATCTCACCGTCATCAGAAAATGGGATAAACGTCTTTGTGGGGGTGAGATTAAAAATAGGCAATGCTGCTAAGAAGCAAACTGTCTCTTTGCTCGGTGAACGGGTCAGGTTTTTCCTTCCACGAGGAGATACATCAGTTGTAATGGCTCTCATTTCGGCGGCCCAACTGGGAAAGCTTTAAACAGATTTGGCACCAGACAGACAGATGGCTCAACCGCACGGATCAGTGTGACAATAAAACCAGAGCCCAAAGAATTAAATCAACCCGGGGAGTAATTACATTCAAACTATTGGTCAACCTTTTCCATTTGCTGATCACATTGTTATCAGGGACATCATCTCTCGGCTCCTGTGTGCAACAGGTCCACATGCGGGGAATAAATCTCGGGCGGTAATGATGTTGCATGCGAGGGCGCCGTATCCTGTGGGACAATAGGAGTGAGAGGATGACGTGATGAGGCAAAAGGTTAGTGCTTAACCTGAAATATGCCGGAAGGAAGCTCAAATCCATCCTGAAATTCATGAGCTCTACAGTGTGAGTGCATACAGAATCATTCAGAGTCACAGTGAGTCATATCTGAAATTGGCTGGTGGTGAGCACTCGGTAGTATTCAGTCGCCGACAATATGTCTATATAGTAAATGGTTTATTACCCATTCTCAGTTTTATGGGATATAAATTACTGAAAAGCTCCTTCTTAAAACTTTGACGTGGCATGTTCTGTGCCACGGAGCTGCTTAATTAACTCTGCATTTTTGTGGGGAGTTTGTATTCCCTTTTTCAGGCTGTGTCACTGTTCAGAGGACTCACTGGAGCGCACACAAACCACGCTGCTGCCTTATTCTATTGTGCTGTAGGGGTATTGTAATCCCACAATTCAAAGGACTCCAGGACAAAGAGTGTCTTTGTTACATAAACAAAACAAGGACCAATATCTGCAGCGTGCCCTGTACTGTCCTGTTTATTTGTTCTGGAAAAATGTAGAGGACTAATTAGGCGCAAATGTACTCATTAGGTGAAGTCACTCTGCGGAGACCAATTGTCAATGAATTATTCAAGCTCTCTCTCCCCATACACGACATCAATACTTGGCCATTCCCGCCACACCGCTGTGCATTCTCATCTTCAATTGCGTTCGGCCGCTGTGAAATGAAGAGTCTTTGAATTTGTAAAAAGTGCTGCTCAAAGAATACAAATCATTTATATCTGTCTGCTCGGGGTTTAACTATCTTTTCCCGGCCTCCAGCCTTCTTTTCTCAGACCCCTGTCCTCTGCACTGTAGATTTAATTAGTTCTGCCCCAGTAACCCTGCTCCTTTCTCCTTCTTTTCCCCCAGGATACGGCCATGCAGCCCCCAGCACAGATGGAGGGAAGGTGTTCTGCATGCTTTACGCCCTCCTGGGCATCCCTCTCACCTTGGTCATGTTCCAGAGCGTGGGCGAGCGGATCAACACCTTCGTCAGGTACCTGCTCCACCGCCTGAAGAAGTGCCTTGGCATGAGGCGCACCGAGGTCTCCATGGTCAACATGGTGACAATCGGCTTCATATCCTGCATGAGCACGCTGTGCGTCGGGGCGCTGGCCTTCTCGCACTTTGAGGGGTGGAGCTTCTTTCACGCTTACTACTACTGCTTCATCACGCTCACCACCATCGGCTTCGGGGACTATGTGGCGCTGCAGAATGAGCAGGCCCTCCAAACCCAGCCGGAGTACGTGGCCTTCAGCTTCATCTACATCCTGACGGGCCTGGCTGTGATCGGAGCCTTCCTCAACTTGGCGGTGCTGCGGTTCATGACCATGAACGCCGAGGATGAGAAGCGGGATGCTGAGCAGAGGGCGCTCCTCGCTCATAACGGTCAGGCGGGTGGACACATCCACTGTTCTGTAGACCCCGCTTCCACCTCCTCCACGCCGTCTGGGTGCGGCGGAGGAAGCGCAGTAGGAGGCAGTGGTGGAGGGGCGGCGAGTCGGGGTCTACGTAACGTTTATGCTGAAGTGCTCCACTTCCAATCCATGTGCTCCTGCCTTTGGTACAAGAGTAGAGAGAAGCTGCAATACTCCATACCCATGATCATCCCACGTGACCTCTCCACCTCGGACACGTACATGGAGCAGGGAGAGGCTTTTACCAACCCCCTGCACTCTAACGGCTGTGTGTGCACCCTGCAACGCCACTCGGGAATCAGCTCAGTTTCCACGGGTCTGCACAGCATCAACACCTACAGAAGACTCAATAAACGCAGGAGCTCCATCTAAACTCGAAGAACTCAATACTTTAAGGTCAAGTCCACACAGGAGGAACCTTCTACTGTGGTACGGGATTAGCTGAGGACAGCAGGGGGACACAACTCCAGTCCTAAAGACACGCAGCACTCCTGATGTTGGCTTCTCTCTGGCAGCCTCCAGACTCCATGTATTTAACTTCCATTAGCAAAGCACAAACCATTTAGGACTAACATCGTTACTGATGTCACTGAGAAGTAATGCTAATGGTTGTTTAAGAAGCATTCGTTACACAAACTCTGGAATTGTTGCTGTTAGAAGACAGGGAGAAAGAAACACGTGCAGCTCTCTCTGTACATCTGAATTCTTATATTAAATATCACAATATTGAATTCAGTTATTTTCTTTGTTAATAAGACAGAATTTCATGTTTTAATATGAAAAGGGACAGAGTACACTGTGAGACACGTTTTTAAGAAGGATTGTACATAATGCCCCGCTTAGAAGAAATATTTTATTGTGTAATCTTAAATCCACCTTTACCAAAAAAAGACTCTCCAAAAGGACTCTTTGGTTGTATTATACTCACTGCAGTGAAACTAAAAAGGTGTATATATTTGGACACTTCTCTCGTAGGTGTGTTTGAGGAAAAGCTTATTTTTTCAGTGAAAGATTTAAAACAAAAATGATTCTCCGTGTCTTATCCTGTGTGTCTGTAACTGAAGTTCAGGTTCAAGCCACTCTCTCTGTTTTCATCTGTTTGTTTGTTTTTCTTCCATGAGAAAACTCATGTCGATGGCATTTAAATGACGATGGAGAATGATCGGGCAGGTTTGGCTTAAACGTCTTTCTGAATGACGGGACACCTGTAGCTGTCGTGGGGATAAAACCCATGACGGTGCCTCTAACCACTAGGGGTGTACATCACTAGTTTCATCACGATACAATGTTATATCGATTCTTTGGACAACAATACGATATTTGCTGATTTTACAACGTCTTATGATTTCGATTCAGTTAAGTTCAGACAATATCATCTGCCCATTTAACACAATTGGTCACCGAAGAGGCTGCTACTTATTACTTTGCTTTTGGCCATGAAAGATAAAAACAACACCTACAGCTATAGGTATAGCTATCACAATTAAGTGCAGTAAAGTTTACTTGGAAGTGGCTCCACTAACACACATAAAACAGCTCATGGGATAAGTTAACCTTCAGGGCTTTCTGCCAAAAATCGTTTCACTTTGACCCAAATGCTAACCTTTTTCCTAAAACCTCAAGACTATCTGTCTTAAAGCACTGAAGACAAACTTCTCCCAACAGCCATAAAACATGGATTAAAAACAAAATAATTTTCCAGTGTGTGAGTTTCAGGGGGATTTAGTGGCATCTAGTGGTGAGTATTGCAGATTGCAACCAGCTGAAACGTCTCCCGGTTAGGATTCCTTCAGTGTTCATTGTTCAGGTTTTTTTTTTACTGGGCACCAAATTACCCACAGAGGTCTCCTCCTCTCCGGAACAAACGGACCAGTTGAATAAAACCAGTAAGAACACTGAATAAATCAGTTTCACAATAGAAATCAGTCTGTCTCCTAGCTGCTAGCCGCTAACCCAGCACCTGCTAATGTGTGCTCACCTTTTTTCTCTGATAGCTTAAGGTCCAGATGTCCAGGAGTTTTTTTTTCAGGAGCTGAATTATCCACAGAGGTCTCTTGCTCTCTAAAACAAACAGACCAGGTGATTTCAACCAGTAAAAACACAGAATAAAGCAGTGTTACGTTAAAAATAAGTGTTTTTCCATTGCTGTTTGGCTCATAGCGTAGGGGCTGCTAACTACGATTGCTAATGTGAAAACACAAAAACCAGAAATCTTGAAAAATATGAATGACGCTATCTAAAGCCAGTGTTTGGTTTGTCCATTTTGGGCTTCTGTAGAAACATGGCAGTGCAACATGGTGATCTTCGTAGACCCACTCCTTATGTAGTTCATTTTAAGGTAACAAAAACACAATGATTTTTATTTTCCGGTGATTTTACACAAAGGAAAACGTATCCATTTCTGCCAATATATCCCTCTAAATAACACACACTGGACCATTAATAGAATTCACAAAAGTATAAATTTGTTAGTCACCATTATTAGCTTAAGCACTTTCACACTGCAGAAATTAGCCTAGCGACTAGCAGAGTTTTCCTCTGTTCATAGCCTAACTAATTACATGTATTATTTATACTTTTTCTTACTCACCATTGTGAGTACCGTGTTCTGTCATCTCCTGACAGAACAGCACGTTTGAATCTCAGCCTGCATGTGTGTTTTTTCAGATTTACATTGTTAAAACGGAGCAGCTAATGTTGCCGTAGCGAGAAGTTAGCAGAGTGATACACTGTCCAGGCAGGTACGACTGATTTATTCCCGAGTAAATAACATTATCCTCATCTTTTCTTCATGGTTGCTTGTCAGTATCAGCCTGGTGCTGTTTGACGGTGACACAGAATTTCAAAGTAAAGGCGTATCATAAAGATGACGATATTGGATCGTTGAACACTGAATCGATATATCAAGATCAATGGATGGTTACACCCCTACTAACCACTAGGCCTCCCTGCCGACCCTTTCAGACCTCATCACTATGAATTTCTTTTCATAGTTTCTTCCTGTGCATCAGACTATCTTATCATCATATGTTTTCATATAGCACAACTATATTCTGATAGTTTAACTCAGAGCATGTGAGCTCACTTTGTGCATAGTAGAGAGTCTTATCTTATTCACTGCCGCACCAGAAGGCTGGTGTGTGTGTGTGTGTGTGTGTGTGTGTGTGTGTGTGTGTGTGTGTGTGTGTGTGTGTGTGCTTCAGGGCGCTGGAATTCAGTGCACTATTTTATTTGATTTTTTAATTTAATGGAATCACATTGTGTTTTGTTATGTAAATGAGACGCCCTGAATAATTCTCTCTTGTGTTATACGTCTGAGATGTTTGACTCTGTGTTATTAATGATTGAGAATAATAGCAGTACACCTCACTAATAAATGGCCTCAGAGTTTGCACCTCATGCACTTAGGGGGTCTTTGCTCCAGCCCCACCTAAACACACTTGATTCAGCCAACTGAGGTCTTTATGCAGTGTTTATTTTTTTTGTTCTTACATAATCCTTATCTTATTTTTTTGTAGTTTTACTTGACAATGTCTCAATATTTTAGTCATATCACTTTTGGTCACAATTTCATCTTTTCTTTTTCTACTGGAACATTCTTATTAACGTCAGTCAGCGTCTGTCATGAACTGAAGGAGGGGCTGCAGTTGGCTCTCTGTGTGGCTATACATTGACAGTATGTTCTTTTCTTCAATCATAATAAAATATGATTTAATTTAAAACAACTGTTTGTTCATTTGAGTGTCAAATGGTCTAATAACCTTATTTCATGTTAGTATTTGTTATTTGATATGATCAGTGTTAACTTTTCATCAGGGTTTACTGTAGGTGTATTAAATATGGCTGTTGATCATTCACTTTGCTGAGAAATCTACTGCAATGAGTGTTCACATACTGTATAGCCAAGGCCTGCTGAAAACCACATTAATAATCAGGAGACATTTTAATATTCATTAATTTTATAGCAATTACCATTCTGCCATTTGTTGGTTGATTTTTCTGAATAAAAACATAATTATTGGTGGCACAATAGCTCTTAATATTGCTTAAATTTTCTTCTGTATTGTCTCATTTTTTCTACAAACACAAACTTATGACATCAGAGAAATTTGACACTATAATCATATAATAATGGCTATACCGGTGGTGATTCCTGGGTTTACATGCAATCTAGTGTCCTGGTTATGTAGGGTGACCAAATCCCAACAAACAAAATGTGGGACAAAGAGTATGTTTGTGTTGGACACGGCTGAGAGGTTGAAAAATAGCACAAAAAGAATATCCAGAGAGTTGCCTTCCACTGGCTTCACCCAGTTATAAGTGCAGTAGTTTCCCAGTCTTTGTTGTAGGCGCCCTTTCTTTGTGGTAGTTTCCATCATATTCCACCTACGTCTGTGACTTTGTGTGGATTTGCTCTTTTCCCTGTTGGGCACAGAGTAGCAAAGACAGTGACGTTCACCTGCACTTGACCCACATGTGCGCAGTTTGATTGACATCAAACACAGACCCGTGATGACAGCCTTCCCTGCTTTTTCACAGCCACTGAAAAAAGGACAGATTTTAGAGAAGCCTCAGTCCTGCAGGGGTTTGACTTCTGAGAACAAATGTACAACATTGTCAGTGGGATATGTGGGATGTAGGACAAGGGGTAAAATTGCTATGTAATCCCTCGTGGTCACCTTATGGTTACGATCGGGTGTTCTGAATGATGTTCAGAAACCTGGTGAATCTGAACTAACATTTAAAACAAATCAACACAAACAAACTCAATGTTTGAGGCAGCGGTAGACCAGCAACTCCCATAATCTGCAAGGTACTGTTGTAGTCAATGAGTGCGTTTACACGGACAGTTTAATTCCCTTTTCATTCGGAATGAAAGTTCATTCCTATTAAAAGTGATCTTGTAAACACCTAATTCAGAATGAAAATTGCCAGTGTGATTGAAAATTCATTCCGATGTAAGGGGCTGGAATATTCCGTTGCTAAATCCGAATGAAAGAATTTCTCGCACTTGTATACACTCATTCGTCTTTAGGCTCATTCCGGTCTTTCTGCGCATGCTCGTTTCCTTGCCCTTCTGGCGCGATGACGTATATAGTGTGAGCGCGACAAGACGGCAGCTTCTAAAAACAAGAGATGAAGAAGTCTCCCTTCTTCGACCTTCTACCTCTCTTCTCCTCCTCAACAGACGAAGCATTAGCAGAACAAGATTGTTGTTGTACTGCTGCTTCAAGAATATAAGCAAAACAAGCCCGAAAAAGGCACTAAGAGAAAAAGCATCTTGTTATCCGGAACGAGGACTACAGTGTTTTTTTCCGGTAAACGTAAACACGTAACATCCGCCCCGCCCCCTGTCCAATCAGAAACCTTCCCTGCCCCAAACCTTGCGCGGACCCGAATAAAGGCGATTAAAAGCCGATTAAACTGATCTCCCGTCTAATCCCTCATTCGGAATGAATATTTCCCATGTAAACTACCTGGAAAAACTTTAATTCCAAATGATTTCATTCAGATTTATTTCATTCAGAATGAGAAGCCATCATGTAACCGCACCCATTGTCAGTCTACTGTTTTTGGAGTCTGGTTTGAAGAGAGCATAGATTAAGCTTCACAGGAAATCCTGAGCTTATGATTGCATAAATGAGACTTGGATTACACTACACGAGTTGTGTGAGAGTTTGTAAACAGATGTTTTAGTTTTGCTGTTGGTAAACATGGCTCCCTATGACTTCAATTCATGAAGACGTTTCTCTGGTTTTGGATTCTTCATTCACTGGGCTTGAAGTTTTCTTTACGAATTCAATGCAACACAGGGTGAGTAACAGATATAGGAGGAAACCGGATTGGCGGACTACAGGGTTTGGTTTGCACATGGCTATTTTCTGGTCCTTTAAACATAACTTACACAAAAATGTAATGTTTCAGTTTATCGAAAAAGGATAGAGCTACATTCTGATATAAGACCTGAAAGTCTGTGATGAGTGACTGTAGCTGGCTAACATCATTTAATCACTAACTTGGGCCAACTGTGAGCGGGATTGGTTGGCACATGTTTCAACCAATTATAACAATAAAGGCCTTTGCACACAGAGTTTATTTTATAAATCCATCATCCAAACGTCACACACAGAAACCTTGCACACTGAGTCTAATGCATTTTATTGTTCTATTCATTGTGAAAATTCGCAATATGAAACAAAATGAAAACACATTTTTGCTCCCTTGCTTCTCTCCACTGGTGGTATCTCTCTGGCTGTCGTCACTCTCTCCCTGTGTCTTGCATTTGACTCAGCAGCTGAAGGAGCTGAGCTGTCCCCCTTTCTGTCTCCACACTGTCACTCTGTCATCTGTTGGCAGTCCTCATCCTCTATTACATTCTGCACTTCGTCATCATCCACTTTAATATCACTATCTGAGCTGTTGAGAGTGAGCTACCCAAGCTCTGAAATAATACTGTGCGCCCCATTCCTCTCTGTCGTTGTGGATGTATGTGTCCCACAGGTTATGCTACGTTATCTTCACTGCTTCTTGGTCAAACAGCTCTATAAATGAAGTTTCATAACAAGATTCGGGAACAAAGACCACGCCTCAGATGGATTAATTTCCGCACTACGAGTACTTAAGCACACCTCATCCGTTTCCTCATCCTTTGACTCTGTTTCCACATCCCTTCCCCCCAACCCCCTATTTTCTACTTGTCTGAATACAGGAATCAGGGGGCTCCGTACACCAGGAGCCTGTGAGATACGGTTCCCCCACCCAGAGTCTCAACCCTGCCTGGGTCCACCCAGTCTTGCAGCCACTAGCTGACTCTGCCAAACCAATCCGTCCATCCACACCTAAACCCCGCATCCTCCCCCCCACTTCCTCCCATCCCATACATCCCTCATCCAACGACCCCTCATTCCACATCCCTTTACCCTCATCCTCTCCTTGCATCCATCCATCCATCCCACATCTCTCTACCCTCATTCCTCACCCTACATCCCGCATCCCTTACCCTCATCCCCCTCCCTTCATCCCGCATCCCTTAGCCCTCATCCCACCAACATACAACATTTTTGTACATTAAAACATATTTATGTATAACTGAGACTTCCACCTCCACCCCAATCTCCCCTACAAATGGTAATTTTGGGGGTGAAGTATTCCTTTACAGCCTCATCCCAGTTTTGAGAAACCTGGATATACTACCTGAAGTACTCCAATAGAAACCAGGATACTGCGGTGTAGAAACACCTGATACATGGTGTCTGAGCTGCTGAGAAATGTAGACACACCTGCAAACAGATGATCATGAGCCTGTATGTATGTATACAGGGATATGAATAACCAGGTCTTTCTTGTTCCACATAAAAATCAGTCCTGAGTAAGATCAGAGGCAAAATAAGTAGAAAAATGTACTCCATATTAATTACAGTAGTGTATCTAGCTCTCCTCTGGCTTTAGCAACAAAGAGTCTTTCCCTTGTTTGTACACATACATACCCAGTCTTGAAGATCGTAGATGAAAAAGCTAGAAATCAACCAACGTTAGACCAGCAAGAGATTACTGTACTGTGCATCACACCTAATGAAGCAGATACAATTTGTGGTCCAGTGGTTTGGGTAATTGCATAGAGTGTGTCATATGTCATTCTGTATACATCCAATGCTCAGTGCTGCACAGACTGCAGGTAAAATGATCACAGGCCTTTGTACCATCAGAGAATTACTGGATAAATGGAGATGACTTCAACAGCAATTACAGAGCCGACATTCATTCAGCTGAACATTGGAGCTCTGTGGAGTTTATAACAGAAGAACTTTTCATAAACCCAAGAAAGATTTTTTTTTTATTTCTATGCTACAGACTGAATTGCTTTAGAATAAAGGTGCATTTTGATCACAACATTCAGTCTTTCACAAAACATTGCGGTCCTGTTTACATCAAAGAAGTCATCATTTTAATCATTTTGTGTCTTGTTTTTTCTGCCAGACGTGCTCCTGCTTTGTTTTTACCTCCTGATTTCACCCAATTTTAGTTTTATGCAAACACAGGAAGTTGCTTTCTAATTTATAAAACATGCCGTATAAATGAAGCTTAAACATTTAAAGGGAAATCCATCTCAGTAAAACACACACCAGCTGCACCATGTTGCCCCGGCCTGTTCGGATACTGTTTTAGAAAATCTCTGGTGACTGTGTCATCACTGCTTTCATCATCGCTCAACTTTTCAGCAAGGCCTCGATTACATAACCAAAGTTAGGACACAGTGACTCTAAGTTTACTCATCCCTGTTATAATATTTATTATATAACTGTCACATTCGCACCTTTATGGCTGCAAACATGAACTCTTCCGCTCCACTTCCAAGGAGAAACGATCAGCTGAGATCTTGATGTCCTTCGTTACCTTTCATCCTTCAGCCTGCGAGACCTGACATAAAGACACAGTGTTCCTCTACAGCCCATCTCTGACTTCACATCACCTGTCGCTCTGATTTATACCTCAGCCTCACACATTTACAGTAACCATGGACGAGTAACAACCTCTAGAGATGTAGGAATTTTTAAAGTACAAGTACAGTTCAGTCGCCAGAAGAAAATGTTTGCATTGTACATTTCTGAAAACCAGGGATATGCTACATTTATACATTTCATAGTTATGTTCAGCATTTCTATAATGATGCGCTGACTTTGTCCTCCAGAGGTGGATGGGATGGTGGCTGGAGTGTCACAAAGGCAAGGCACCTGCCAAACTGCAAACCACTGTTCGAGACTAACAAACCACAACAATGGTTCTGTTTTAGCAGCACGAAGCAGCATTTCCTAGCAGCATTTGTGGCACTAAACCTGGGTATTTTTCACCTACACATTGTGACAATTCCCAGTGGTCTTTAAACCACTGAATCCGGGTATTTTGCATTGACCCGTCCCTGCTTTTCCAGCAACTTTTGTGCCAGATGTGGGTTTATGTTATCCAAAACATGATCTTTACCTCACCATAAACAAGTGTTTTTGTGCCTAAACCTAACCACATGTTGACCACGGTGTTGTTGAGAAACAACAGCATATCACAGAATAATGCAAAATGTCACATATTCATGGTTTGCAGAAGCGTTAAATGTGAACAGTTTTTTCTGCCAACTGGGTTGACAAACAATATAATCCTCTAACTGATGTAAGAACAATATAAATGTTTGCATATTGTAAGAGTGTAACTGACACAAACAGTTTTCAGTCACCTTAGTTTTGTTCATGTCTTGCAGGAGAAAGGTTGTGTAATTATGTATTGCAGACATTTAATACTGATGATGGAGTTCCTCAGGGAAGCATTTTGGGCCCTATTATATGTTGTTAATACAGTGTATTCCCCATCTTGTACCAACATCTTGCACCACATTTTTAATTATCACTATTATGCAGATGACCAACGATTGTATATCTGAGTTTCTTAGTTCTGCTCTCTTCTGTAGATATTCTGACCCAAAGTATGAACCTGAATCTGAGGCCTGATATAGTTTTTAAGCACAGTCTGTGATCTGGATGTAAACACAACATTGGTAAAACTAGTGCAATGTTTTGTTGTTTGGTCCAGAGGATTTATTTACCTCGAAGCTGTGCGGCTGTACCAGTTACTAAATTTCCAACAACAAAAAAGTTTCAGGCTTGATTTTCTTGACTGATGACTTTTTTAAACTAGTTTTTCTATTATCTTTTCGGATTTATAGATTAAACATGATGGTTTTTAACACTATTATATTTCTTTTCTGAGGCATCAAAGCAGGATTGTGTCCAGGATTTTGGAAAACTGAGGTTAAAAGTTCAAAGTCCTCCAGTGCAACCCTATCCACCCTTTTCTGATAGCCACCAAATGGTCATATAATCGTCATATAATGGCAGTGGAGAAACTAAAACAGCCAATTTTGATAACACTGACTTGGACAAATTCTAAGAAACAGGCTTAAAAGTCTCACAATGAGTAATTTTTGTGTAATTCAATGTAAACAACTCTCTCTTTGCCAAATTCCCTGAAACAGTACAGAGAACATCTGGTCCTTCATGTCCTCTGTCGCTGCAGCCCTGATCAAAAGAATGGTTTTGTCCATTTATTTAATCTCAGATGGATTTTTCCAAGTGTTGCAATACCAAAACATCAATCTCAGTCATGTCTAAAAACTGCTGATAAGGACTTAAAAGAGGCTGAATCTGAGCAAACAAGAAAATGCATGGATCTATGAGTTTAAGGACACAAATGACATATGACAGGCTGCAGTTCTTCATGCTTGGATGGTCAAGCTTTACAAAATGAACTGAGGAAAAATTCAATCTGAAGTGATGCTTATGTTAAACTAGTTTCATTGTGCTTTTAACATTATAAAACACTAGAAAATGACAAATTAGTATAATTGTGTGTGTATACAGCCCAGTTGCTAGAGGGAAGTGTTGGCAGTTTGCATTTCTACAAACCATAAATACATTACCTTTGCCCATGTCATACGTATCATATCAAGTGACAAAATATATGAGCTGACTTTGTCACTGACACTTGGCAAGCTGCAAATTACTGTTCAACACCAACAAACATCGAAACCAGATATGTTTTAGCTCGTCATTTCTGTGCTTCCAGTAGCTTTTTAGGTTCCAATTGTGGGTGTTTCATAGCAACTTTTTGGGTTGTTTCCATCACATCTTTAGGCTCCAATCATGGGTGTTTTGTAGCAACCTATCTGTGTTTTCCCATCAGGTTTTTGGATTGCCTTTGTGGGCATTTTATAGTGACCCGTCAGTGTGTTTCTATCAGGTTTCTGGACTCCAATAATTGGCGTTTTGTAGCAGCCTGTCGGTGTGAATCCTTCAGGTCTATAGGCTCCTGTCATGGCTGTTTTGTAGTGACCTGTCTGTGTTTTCCCATTAGGTCTTTAGGTTTTAATCATGGCATTTTGTAGCGACCTGTCAGTGTATTTCTATCAGGTTTTAGGGCTCCAATCGTGGGCTTCCAGTGTGTTTCTAGCAGGTCTTTAGGCTCCAGTGTGGGTGTTTTGTAGCGACCTGTCAATGTGTCAAACATGGTTCTTTTGTAGCAACCTGTCACTAGGGATATTGCCATTAAAAGCCATTGATTTTATTAAGACATCACTGCTTTTCTTGCCGGGACTGTGCCCTCCAAATGTGGTATTTCGAAGCCAAAAATATAAACGTTTCTAAATAATAACCAGGTGGTTTTTGTGCCTAAAGTTAATCACACTTTTTTTTTTGCTTGTAATATAATAGACAGTATTCATTAATGAATATATAAATGAATGAACAAAAATTACCTGACACAATACATTAAAACCTAGAAATACCTCAAGGATGCTAAAAGAACTTCTTAGTAGAAACTTTGAATCAGAGATTTTATTTAATCTTGAATACGTCAAGAAAAAAATGTAACATTTGTTGGACAAATTAATCAACAAAATGCGGCCATTTAAATGGAAGATTCAGTAGGAGCAGAGAGAACAAAATTAATTTGCCAATGTATTAAGAATTTATTAACAGTAAATCTTATTTTTGACATTTCTTCTCACAACACCACCAGCTTTGATTTTAATGCTAACTGAATACAACACATGATTGTCGCACACATAGAGTTGGAGGAGACAGTGACAACATTCTGAGTTTTATAAGCACCTTCTGTGTTCCAAAAATCTGTGGAGTTCTGCGGGCACAGATTCCATATGGGTCTGTTAATAACAAATGCAGTGTATCTGTGTTTTGTAGAAACGTTTAAGGCATATATTGCCTGTCTTGTATAATGCTTTTCTTCACTTTAGATAAAAGTAAAGATTCTTTGAGGTCACAGATGAGTGGAAAAATAAAATGCAACGCCACGTGTAGACAAATTGTTTCCAGTGTAATTAGACTATAGTTATGGTATATGGAGAATTCTCTGCTAGAGTATGGCTGCTAATCACATTTAAAAGGCCATTTTTATCACTAAGAGATGAGTGACCAAGGGTAATCTTCAACTTGCTATAAGCATGCTGTCAAGTCAAGGCACTGATTTCTAGCCAAGAAGCCACATAAGTGTTTGTATCTTAACAAGAAGGTTAAAAGGGGGCTGACAGGAGAAAAAACGCTGCTCATAAATTGGGGCCATTTGTCAAAACATCTGAAGAATCTGCGCCTGAAAGTGTTTAAATTCTCAGTCGTAATTTTTGTTCAACATTTGGCAACACACAACCACCTCTTCCTGCATTTCCTTCAATATTTCCTGTCACTCTTTTGTCTCCTGAGATTGGCAACTTGTAGAATATGCCGTCATTATAGCACAGAATAATCTCTGGATGAGCCCTTTTCAGAGGTAGCAGAGCATAGTCACAGTGAGAAATGAAAGTGGAGCGGATGCTGGCTGTTGTTTAGTGGGTGATGGATTTCTA
The DNA here is from genome assembly GCF_006386435.1 of Epinephelus moara. Taxonomy (NCBI): domain Eukaryota; kingdom Metazoa; phylum Chordata; class Actinopteri; order Perciformes; family Serranidae; genus Epinephelus; species Epinephelus moara. The sequence continues at coordinate 22,114,754 of NC_065517.1, read as the reverse complement.
ATCTTACCAGAGCCTCCACCTCTGAATGTCCTGTATTCAGTTCCCCTCGCACCTCGGTCCCATTGCATTGCATTAAGCCAACTCATATTTCACAAGAAACTGAAAATACTGCCAAGACCTTTATCTCATGAGCGGAGAATGCCATTAATGGCCTGCTCCACTCTCTGCTCTTAATCACATAGAGAGGAAATGTCTTTTTACATGCTGAAAACCATCTCTTCTGGAGAAAGCAACAAATGTTGTGTATTACCGACACGTCAAAATTACAAATTGCACACTTTCACGATCTTTCAAGCCACTTTATTTGCTTTCTTGAGATTGACAGCAAAGAAACACTTAAATGTCACACTAATTGTTGCCACTCATGAAAGAAAAAACTCAACATGTCAGCTGTCAAACAGCAACCTAACACATCAATCCCAAACTGGGAAATGGGAATTATTTTGTCTGTGTCTTTCTGTCTTATTAATTATTCTCGGCTGAAAAGTTTTTATACTTTGAAAAAATGATATATTCTCTTTACTTTTTTCTTACCATTCTTCTCTGTCTCATATAAACATTTCATTATTTATGAGGTGTTGCGTAAACTAGTTCAAGAGTAGAGAAGAAACTATAAAAGTACTCGATGCCTGTAGAGCTTCATCCCTCTGAAATATCATTGCTGACATGTTTCGGCCACAGGCCTTCCTCTGAGCATGATCCAGGTCTTGGTTTACGTTTATGTTTTTATTTATTTATTTAGCTTGAAGATTCATCCTTGACCTTCGAAACAGCAGCTTGATGAAATTCCACACTTTGGACACATGATAACTATCACAATGAAAATAGAGATGCTCCGTCGGCTGACGAGGAGCACAAGACGTGACAGCAAGTAAGTTGGTACAACAGGTGGTGTTTGAACCCACACAGGACACCAGAGACAGTTTGCAATGACATTTACTGTCACAGCTCAGCAGGTAAAAAGCAGATCAAGTTAATAGTTAAAAACTCCAGTAAAGTCTGTTTGTCTGATGTCTCTCCACAAAGTCCTTGGCAGCCCGGCTGGTTTGGCAGGCCGAACCGGGCCGAGAGTGAGCAGGGGCATCAACCCAAGAACAAACAGTTCTGATTTATAATAGGCAATGGTACCGTGAAGGAGCAGGGAGGGGACATAGTCAAGGAGGCAGAAAATCTTGAACCAGGTAAGTACACAGTCCAAGCAGACGAATCACTGGTGTACAGGCAGAAGGCAGGCCAAGGCCAGGCGAAGGGTCAAGAAGCCAGCCAGTTAGTACTCACAGGATGCATGTCAACAGGGTGAATATGTCACCATGTGGTTAGTGTAAAAATCCAGGTGCTCTTCAAGGATGGGGCAAATAGTCACATAAAGTTAAAAAGCAGGCAGTCCAAAAATGCATCTGAGGCACTCTGACTGGTTAAAAGTTCAACGCATTTCAACTAGAGACTCTTCCACGGGTAAATTGACTGGAACACTCATAATGTAGCGTCATCTTCGGATGGAAACGGCAAGCAGCCACAGGCAAACAGGAACCAAGAATGTAGAAGCGTTTACCGGGAATCAGACGAAGCAGGCAGGTCAGAGATAGTCTGCAATGGGAAGTCAGTCCAGAATAAAGTAAAGAGACTCTTGCATGAGTGGTGGAGAACATTCATGAGCAACAGAGCTTTAAAATCAAAGCAAGACAGCAAATATGCATATTTTTATAACCACAGATGTCCAGTTTATTCTGCATTGTTTAGCCATGAAAGATGGGCTAGCTTTTCTGTTTAGCATTACCATTCTGAGCTGCTGTTGATGTTGGCACTAAAAACCAAATGTAAATGAAGCAAAATCAAAACTGAGACAATGTACATAATCATATTTTGATGTTCCTTGTGTTGTCTTGTGAAATCAGGATGTGAGTTCAGAACAGTAGCTGCTGCTGATGAAACCAAAAGACTCCCTGTATATGGTCTCTTTGTTGTTCATCTGTCTGTCTGTGAATTCCAATTCTGTTCAGCTCAGATAGCTTTACTAGAGATGATAACGGATCACGCTGCCATGACGTGATTTCGAAGAATGAAATCAAATAATTGAGTGATAATGTGCCCTGAATAAAGCAGTTAATAGACTTGTAGGTTATCAGCCGCATAGAGGATTCTAGAAAGGATGCAGGTGGGGGTTTTTTATACTTAGACAAAAATGAAGCAAATCTGCACACCTATTCTCAGTGGGGATAATTTCTGTCCTAGTTGGTGACATTTAAAGACCGATATCTGAGAAAGATTGACACGTGTTTCATTTTTCTCCCAGTAACACCTGCAGCTCTTCTCTTCCTGTCAGCAGATGAGATGTTGGGATGTTTGTCATAATGGCAGGTACGGCGTTTTCTCTCCTATTTAACTCTGATTTCTTTCTATTTTTATGTTATCTGTGAAATGCGAGCGCAATCACAGGAATAATCCACATGCAGATGCTTTAAATACAGAGATGATAGATTTGATTCAATGGCACAGTTTCAAAAGAACATTTCCATAGAAGTCAGAACACATTGACCCTGTTCCATCTTCATTTTACACCTGAATCAACTGGACACACTGGTTTGAAGCGGCTGGCTTCCATGTTCCCGTTCAGCTGTAATGAGATTATTTAAACTGATGTAAAGAGAAAATGGCATCCAGCAACAGGGATGCTGGGGAGGGTCTCATCTTATGTGATGGTCTGACATTAGTGGTGTTGCATAACTGTGACCTCCGGCTCTGCAGTCGCAGACTCCTTCCCCCCTCTGCCAACCCCACCTCCCATCTCCTCTGTAATCATTCTCCTCGCATGGCTTCAGACATGAACCCGGTTTTGTGGCCAAACAAGCTGTTGGCACTTGGCGAGCTGCTCCTCTGATCAGTTGATGCCGTCAGCTGACACGAGAACAAGCAGGAACACTTTTGAGAACATGCAGAATCAGACTGGGAGCCATGTTACTGACTTCACTGATAAGCTGGACTGAAACTGTAGAGCTGGGAGGACTACAGTAAGATGTCCGGTCTGTTGCCAACATGAAGCAGCTAATCTCATGAGGAAGCTGATTTTGTTATGTACATGTTGATGTTTGCTACAGAAAATGCTTAATGATAGATATATTTTTCACAGTTGCTCATCAAAATGTTGCGAATGCGAATTTATGTTTCTGGACTTTTCCATTTATTGCCCAGTTTAAGACATGATTTTTTAAAAAGTGATCAAAAGGTACTAATCAAGTGTAAGTGTTACTCTTCTTATTCCTTTTTTTATTTTTATTTTTTGACTTTTATTTTCAAATTCAATCAAATGCAATCATATATATATATTTACACTCACTGGCCACTTTATCAGGTGCACCTTGCTAGTACCAGGTGGGACCCCTTGTGCCTTCAGAACTGCCTTAATTCTTGGTGCCACAGATTCAACAAGGTGCTGGAAACATTCCTCAGAGATTTTGGTCCATACTGACATGATAGCATCACACAGTTGCTGCAGATTTGTCGGCTGCACATCCATGATGTGAATCTCCCGTTCCACCACATCCCAAAGGTGCTCTATTGGATTGAGATCTGGTGACTGGGGAGGCCATTGGAGTATAGTGAACTCATTGTCATATTCAAGAAAATAGTCTGAGATGATTTGAGCTTTGTGACATGGTGCGTTATCCTGCTGGAAGTAGCCATCAGAAGATGGGTACACTGTGGTCATAAAGGGATGGACACGGTCAGCAACAATACTCAGGTAGGCTGTGGTGTTTAAACCATGCTCAGTTGGTACTAAGGGGCCCAAAGTGTGTCAAGAAAATATCCCCCACACCATTA
>NC_065517.1:22086147-22110110 GCF_006386435.1 Epinephelus moara | reverse complement strand
AGATATATTTCGGCCACGCTTTGGAAAGCAGAGCTAGATGGTAAACAAACATGGCAGCACACCGGTAAGGTAAGACAACACGTTTACATGTCGTTTTCTATATGTTCTCTGACATTTATCCTAACGATATGAGGCGGTCTTTGTGGAAAAAAAGCTTGTTTAGTGGACTAACTTTGCACTTGAAATGTGCCCTTTCACTTACGTTTTAACAGGTCTGACACTACTATGCGCCCCCGCTGTATCTAGGCTAACGGCTAACATGCTTACTATTATGTCACTAGTCACTTGAAACAAATTTAGGACGATAGGAGACAGGTTGAAATAAACCAAAATTTCCCTTTAAATTACCTTTCTTCCTCATTTTGTTGATCAGTTTGAACTTCAGCAGGTCGTCTTGACCATGCCTACATGCACTGAGTTGCTGCCACATGATTGGCTGATGAGCTACTTGTCTGACAAGCAGTTGAACAGGTATACCTGATAAAGTGGCCAGTGAATGTATATATCAGAGAAGAAACAAACATTATCTATCACATAACAAATGTAAGCTTTGAATCAACCACTACTACTTACTACTTATTACATTATTTACAGGGTAGTAATCTATTACATTTCACAAATAACCTTCCCAACACTGCTGGTAGACATATGCTTGTAGTGAAAGGGAGTCGCAAGTAGACATTGCTTCATTTGAAGGGGCCAAAAAGGTTGGGAACCACTGCTCTGACGCATCTCATTAACTTCTATATTTACTCCTTTCTGCTAATGATGCATTAAATGGAGAATGTGCTGGAGGAGATCGAGACCAAAATAGACATTAATTGCATTTTATAGAGCAGCAATAGGATTTTCTTACACATATTCTTCTTTCATGACACAACAACTGGTGTCATGCACTGATCTTTGTATTAAAGAGCCCTATCTGAACATGTCAGTGCAGCTGAACTCTGTTTTTATGGCTAATTGAAGTCATTCACGACTTTCTGTTTGTAGTCACAGTGTCAGTGAAGCCGTCTTGGGAAGCCTTGCAAAATGAATGCAACTGCAAATTATTTAGATTTCTTAAAAGACTAAAAATGTGTACACACCTGGGAACAACCAATTATACTGTTAAAGGAGTGTATGTGCTTCTGCTCCCTTTTCTCCATGTTTAATATATTATTTATACTGTAAACTGTGTTGGGGGTTTTTGTCTGTAAATGTGCTGCCAAGTAAGACATCCTTTGTCTCAGCAGAACAAAGCTGGTGAAGAAACAAACACAATGTTGGCACTGTACGTTTATGGAAACCTTACGTTACATTTGCATGTTATTATGTAGCCTCACCATCCATCCGTCCATTTTCAACCACTTATCCAAAGCTGCAGGTTGCGGGGGCAGCAGGCCAAGCAAAGCACCCCAGACGTCCCTCTCTCCAGCAACGCTTTCCAGCTCCTCCATGGGACCCGAGGCATTCCTAGGCCAGATGGGATATGTAATCCCTCCAGTGTGTTCTGGGTCTGCCCCGGGGCCTCCTACCAGTTGTAAGTGCCCAGAACAACTTTAACAGGAGGCGCCCAGGAGGCATCCTGATCAGATGCTCGAACCACCTCAAGTGAACACTTTCTACATGAAGGAGCAGCGGCTCTACTCCGAGCTGCATGTCCAAGCTACTTACCTGATTTCTTAAGGCCCAAACATACTCGGGCGTACTATAGGCAGAACGGACTCCGCGAGGAATGTCCGCAGTCATTCGGGCTTTCATAGTCGAGCGCACTTCCTCGTTGTAGTTTCCTGTAAAAATGTCCCTTCTGAGGAAACTAATTTCTTTCGCTTGTATCCGCAACCTCATTCTTTCAGTCACTACCCAGAGCTCGTGACCATAGGTGAGGGTTGGGACGTAGATGAACCAGTAAATCCAAAGCTTTGCCTTCCAGCTCAGCTCTCTCTTTCCCACGATGGTCCAGCACAGCACCCGCATCACTGCAGATGTCACACCAATCTGCCGATCCATCTCTTGCTCCATTCTGTCATCACTCGTGAACAAGAACCCAGGAAACTTGAACCTGCTTGGGGCAGTGACTCCTTCCCAACCTGGAGGGGGCAACCAACCATTTTCCACCAGAGGTGCTGACTGTCATCCCGACCGCTTCACACTCGACTGCAAACCGTCCCAGTGCTTGCTGGAGGTCACTGTGTGATGAAGCAAATAGAACTACATCATCTGCAAAATCTGCAATCAATGCTGTGGTTAATGTGAGGTTAGGTTTGGGGCATAAAAACCACGATAGGAAAAGATCATGTTTGGCTTAGAATACTCTGTCTGGTGGGCACAATCCTGGCAGTAAATGCAGCGATGTCTCTGTAAAGAAACAATGGCTTCTCATTAAACTATCCCCGCTGACGGGTCGCTACAGAACACCCATGATTGGAGCCCAAAAAGTTGATGGAAATGCATTGCCAGATTTGTTGTTTGTTGGTCTCGAACAATAGTCTGCAGTGATCTGCAGCTTGGCAGCCATTTTGATTCAGCCATCTCACCTAAGTCACACACTATCTACCATTCCCTCCACCTGCTGATGACAAAGTCAGCTCATATGTTATGTCATTTCAGAAACGTTGATATATTTGTTGTTTGCAGAAATATATAATGTCAACATTTTCTGCTGGTGACTGAGCTGCAAGAGAAGCAGTGGAAAAATATACGTACAAGTCTTTACATGAGAGTTTTGCTAATAGGAATATCTGGTGTTGAATCATCAGTGGGTCTGCGTGTAATCAGAAGTAATAAGTGACTGATGGGGAGGTTTGCCAGGTTGATTTGATAGAGCTGCACTGCAGAGGGACAATCAAAAGAGTGCGTCACAGTTGACAGACATCAAAAAACACGTACATCCTGAATTAAAACCTCAGAGTAAAGTTCAGAAGCTTTACAGAAAGTCAATCATTCAAGACATCCGTTCAGATTGAGGCTGTTAAGGAAGAATTAGGTGAGTCACTATCTTTTACATCACCAATTATTTTTCATTTCTATCATTTATCTACACCCAGTCTAAATATACTTAATGTTCCTCTTACCTATTCCTGCAGAGGCCTTTCCTGTCTGTGGCGTCACAGTGCATTGAGTTCAAAACTGACAATGTAACACCCTCTTTCACCAGAGCAGACAGAGCTTCAGGAAGGCTCTGTCATATGTCAACCTTGAAGCTTCAACTCTGCTTTTGACAGCACACAAAAAAGGAAAAAATAGGTCATTGTGTTTTTGTTTCATTCTCTTTTTTCAACATCCTTACCACATCTCGTCTCGTTATTATGTGTGCATGCAAATATAATAAGTTAAGACTAGACTCAGGTGAAGAAACAGACTAAATGTGCATGTTGAGGACGCATTAACACCTTATATTGTAACGTATATTGTGAGAGCTTACATTCAACGCCAAGTGGAGCCAAAGGGAAACCATGCGCAGACACAAGCTGCTGTGTATATGTGTGTGTGTGTGTGTGTGTGGCAGATTTCAGATCTTGGCAATAAATAACTTGGATGCATATAGTCCAGTTGTATCTTACTCCATACTAGTAGCCTAAGGTGTGTGTAAATGATTGAAATAGGTATCACATCCCAGCCTTCATGGCACAATTTCAATTGTGCCCTTTTATCTAGAAAGAACTGCTGAGAGCCTTGGAAATGTTTCTGACTTCAGCTTGGATTAACATCAAATCTGCAGTGCTGCTCCTGTGTCACTTGTGATTAGGTGTCCTCCAAGAAGATCTGCAGGAAAATTTGCCAGGCCCCTCCGTACCCCCGCACACCCCGGCCATGTCGCGAAGCTCCTTGTCGGTTAGATAATCAGCCCAGATATGAGCTGAAGTGATTGTTGTGAAATCCATACACAACAAGGAACGTGACGTTCTGGACGCTGAAATGAGGCATTAACGACTAATAATCAACCTACTCAGAATTATGATTACGCAGCAGTGTTTCTCAAAGAACAATCACTTTATCATCATATAGAGTACTGATATAATAAAGGCTTCATTAAGGAAGCATACTCAGTGATACATGCACATTTAGAGTCTCAATACCTGCAGCAAGGTTTTCAGTCAGTGGCAAGATCTCAAAACAGCCCTATTGAAGCTTCCTATAATTAGATGTACCAGTGATTAAAAAGTACACTTGCATTTAGAATAAAGGGGCCTTGACATCATCATGATGTGGCACAAAGGTGTTTCCTGTAATTGGAAAGGAGGAAGAAGGGAAAATGCTAACTGACCCTTCGCTAAGTGTCCTGTCCCCAGGCACAGACTGACCAAAAATATCATAGCATCGAGTCAGCTCAGACCAGGGTCCGACAACTAGACTCTAATGCAGTCGTTTCAGATTTCCTTCATTTTCAGGCTGGTTTTGTGGATTTGGAGCTAAATGTTGTGCCTGGGGCACGTCGTGTATTCATGATACTCATTACCTGGAGAGGTTGGAAAAAGATGCACATTTCTTCCCTGTTCCAAAACCAAAATTAAACCCTGGAAAGTGTAGGGTTAGCTAGCTAGCTACTGAAGATATAGCCTACTGAATGTATACACANTATGATAATATTTCTTCAGGGAGTGCAGTTAGTTACAGTGTGGGCTCCATGCTTACTCCAACAGCTTGTCAGACCATCACAAACAGGCTTAGCTAAAGGTCAATTAATAAACATTTTAAGATGTAAATGTGCTGGAATTTTCAGATGTGATCATCAGATGCAGCACCATTCTTGTCTCAAAGGGCTTTTTGTGTTGTTATGTATTTGTTGAATTGTGTATTTGTTGTGTGCTGAAAGTGTAGTGTCTGTATTGTTTGTTGTTTGTATGAGCTGTTTTGGTAGCAAATGAATTTCAGAAAAGGAGAACAATTTGTACATCTGTTTCAAAACAGGTACACAGGAGAGGGATGAGTAGGACACAATTTGCAGACAAACTCCTGCACACTGTCTAAAGTGAAAAAGAAATATATTCATCATAACATTTTGATAGAATTAACTAGACCCTTATCAGGCGAACAGTTTTGTGACAAAAAGACGCCCTCTACAGTAGGGAGTGGCTGTTAGTTTGCAAGGATGGCAGAGGAGATACCTGCACACTAATACAACTGAGCTTGACAGCCACAAAAAATGTTCACAGGCTGATAGCAATGCAAAAAGAATGTTAATTTATTTAGAACATTTGTGCACAAAATGAAAAGCGCTCAAAGTGCAAAAAAAAAAGTAAAAAGTGATTAAAAACAGCAGCAAACATTTCAGTCTTTGACTATCATCAGTGCTACTGACATGAGAGCTTCACAGAACAGATTCAAGACACAGACAGATTCCTGCCAGGTGATGAATCAGCCAGATGGTGCCACCAATTAGATGAGATCAACTCTGAGGAGCAGAGGCCTGACTACCGAATCACAATGACCTGTCCAGTGAGTATTGTACAAATCCAAACATCCTCAAACACCAAGGTATGACAGCAGAACATGTACAAATGTACAAAAAAAAACACAACTTTGCAGAGAAAATAACAGAATAAAAAATAAATTAATTAATTAAGTTGCAACCAACTACATTCCCTGTGTGCAGTATGAAGGCTCTTTGTCACAAAGCTGTTTGCCTGATGAAGGTCTAACGAAACATCGCAATAAATCTATTTCTTTTGCGAGTTTGATAGACTCAAAGTTTCCCTACTCACTCCCCAAACGATCTGAACCTTATATATCTCTGCCCATGACTGGAACATAAATAGGTGGAATAGGAAAATAATTTAAATGATAAACCTGATTTTAACATTTCACATCTTAACAGAACATTGATTTTCACTATGTGAAACGCAGACATATTACACTGAATATTCCAGCATGCTCTTAATGTTTGAAACAAGAGAACTGCTGGTAAGAGAATTCGGTTTTATGGCCAAGATAATATATATTAGCAAGGCTTTAAGTGTCTTGGTTGCAGTTCAGTTAACTGTGGAAGGACCATAAAGTGTGTGAGGTCAAATCGCCCATGGATTGAAAATGCACAGCAGAAGAAGACATAAAAGTTCCCTTTTTTGTGTGTGCGTGTAATGATTTTGAGCTCTTTTTAAAATAAATCTCACAGGGGAAAGATGCATTAAAGTGTAAATGTGAGGAAAGGAAAGATAAAATACCCTCCCACGCTCTCCCAAACCCCTCAGACCGTTACTTCAGCAGAGTGAAAATTACAACACACCATCCTTTTCTGCGCCCCTAGTGCACTGATACCACCCATTTTCTATTCCATTTTGTTTTGTACTTTGACTGTGAATAACGTTCAGGAATCAAAATAGGGCTTGTTTAGGGCTTTTGTGCCTAAACCTAACCAGACCTTAACCACAGGGCATCATGATGATTTTGGAACAACAGGACTTCGGAACAATGGGTTTAGTTCAGAACAATGGGCTGTCGGACCAATGGGCTGTCGGACCAATGGGCAGTTCCCCGTTACCCAACGGTTATTGACGGATTTAACGACAGAGTCAAGCTGTTTTGCTGTCGGAGACTCTGAGATTGTTGGGACCATTTAACAGCTTGGTATCGGATGTTAGCTGCTCCTGCTGTGTCAGCTCATGCTAACCGGGTGGAGATGGTCCTTGGGCGCCGCTTCCTATGGCAGCAACTGTTGATCGACGGCGATCAGATGTCAGCCCCCACCATCCATTCTTCCATCAAAAATAGATTCTAATTATGTAGGAAACATTTCATGTTCATAATTGCAACAACTGGTGAAGCAGGTGAGAGTGGACTCAAACACACACACACACACACACACACAGAGTTCAGGTAAAATGACACAGTCTTTACAGGTCAAAAGGTCAGTTCAGTACACAGAAGGACAATCAGTGGAGGCAAACAAATCAAGCAGGGATGAGGCAGAGTCAATCTACAGGCTAAATCCAAAAACCAAGAAAAGGCTGGAACACGAGACACACAAGGAGCTACGACGAACTGGCACTGAGAGAAAACCAGACGCACACTAAATACTGTGGTGAGTGGAAGGATAACGAGACACAGGTGAGGCTAATCAGGGCGGGACAGACAATCAGACACAGGCGAGGTCATCAGAAGGGAGGGAAAACACACAGGGGCAGAAAGTGAAGTGATCTGAAACGAGAGGAGATTTGAGTTTCAAAGTAAAACAGGAAACAACATGAATAAATAACGTAAAAAGTTTAACCTAAGAAACTTGAGCTGGGAAGCATAATAATAGACTCCTAATCTGAGACAGCGTTGCAACTATTTTTTGCAATTTTTACTTGCTCCCAAAATTTCATTGTGAAAAATGCCTATGGCTACATTTCCTCTCTCCTATTTCAACTTCAAACTTCAATTCAAACTTTCTGTCACTATTACCACCCTCCTGAGGTCTTTACATTGATATTGAGTGAAGGAAAATGGAAAACTCTTTCTCAAGAATACTCTCCATTTCAGACACACACTACTTAACGATTCCTCTAAAGCCACATGTCTTCGCAGGCCTCTCCAGGCCACGCGGGGACTGAAGAGAGCACCGGTCCTCGCACGCTGAGCACCGCTGGAGAGCGATTGCATAACCAATGACAGCCCTCAGCGGCTGATGCATAATCACGACAACTGTCCTGGTGTGTTGCTGATACAGTAGATAATAGTCAGAGAAGAAGACGAGTGGACAGGGGAGACAGCGGGTCGCAGGTCATGCGTGTCTGCGTCATATTTTAAAATACACAGCATAACAAAAAGTTGCTGCACTGTATGAGATGAAGGGTCGCAGCCTGCAGTTGAAAAAACTGGCAATTAAGCAAGATTTTAATTTAGCTTTCTGTCACAGAGACTCATTGTAACACCCTCCCTAAAATTATTTTCATCTGATAGCCGAAGTCGTTTTATTCAACACTGAACACACTGTTCAGAGTTTGATGTTTTTATGAATCAAAGAAGCTGTTATCCATCATAGCCTGTCCATAAAACACCACTAAAATCCAAGCGGCCCTAGGTTTGAGAGGCCGTGCAGATTTATAGTCCAGCAGTTACATTTACATCTCACCCTCACACACACAGAATCTGTCCTTGTGTTACTGTGGCCAAATATGGACTCCAGCTCCTGACCTCACTCGTGTTGCTGCGAGGCTTCCTCTGTCAGGGAACAATGGTGAATAATATCTCAATCCTTTACATTTCAAATCCTCCTCTTTCTATAGTTTGGCTGCAGCTCCTAATTCGACCTTCATTGCTGAATTAACTCACCTCCTTTTCCGATGTCACCTTTCACTGACATGTAAGAATTTCCAAAATGGAAAGAATGATATTTAAACAATAGCTATGCCTGGAAGTCTTTGCTTTGTGTCTGCAGAGTTCATGGACACTGTTGTTTATTCTGCTCTGGTTTTAAAAGTTCATGCAATAAATTTGAGGGAAGTAAATCAATATATAAACACTGCCAGTAATGGTGAGACACTTTTTTTTTTTAACGGGAAAGGCCATACTGCAGCCACAGGATGATGGCAAACATCTGAAAGAGCACACTACTGTATATAACTGACAGGTTCTGATTTTTCAGAAGTAATGATGCAACTAGTTCTCAACAGTGATTCACAACCAGGACCACCAGGGGGTACGTGGAGAACTCAATCCAAACTCGCCTTATGAAAAATAAAAATTGTGGTTCGATTATATAAAGTAACTTTCTTATTTGTGTGAAAGAGAAGAAGCCTCGGGAGAATGGAGAAAGTAAATATCTCAGAGATAATATTGCTAATTTTTTATTACTATGATTTGATTGCTTAACAGACAAACATTGCAGCTGTCCCATTAGACAAAATGATCTGGAGATCAACACCTGATTCATGCGTTACTTCAACAATATGTCCAGAGAAATGGAAGAATTGAGAGGCAAGAGAGACGAAGCACTCGATGGCTTTGGATAAAGAGGGCTAGCCCGTGGATTGCTGCTGCTGGGATGCAATCCGGGACTTGATCAACCCCGGATGGGTCACCTGGATGAGGGGGTCTAATGTTGAAAGACCCGAAACCCCATGACCCCAGGAACATCACTGATGATCACTGAAACCCAAAGATATACTATAGAAGTAATCCCTCTCAATCATCACTTGTGGCCCACTAGAAGAATGCAGTGGTGTATTTTTCTGCAAAGGCTCTGCCCTCTGCCTGTATCTTCTTGTTTTCTTCTTATTTTCTTAGTGTGGGACGTTTATGGGCGTGTACCCCCACAGCGCCAGAGGTGAGGTTGGGGTTTTAAAAAAAAGGTAGCAATGAGGTGCCAGACCATAAGCAGCAGGCATCCAAGAGACAAAGCATCCAAAAAAAACCGCAAATATGGCGAGGCAACATGCCAAACGAGAGTTAATCCGGAGTTAGCTATTACTTTTACTTTCGCTGGCGAGTGTGCTTACAAAAAATAACCACAATCCTGTACAGTACACCATTAAGAACAGGGAATTGAATTGGCGCTAATCTGCCATTAGCATTACTGACGTCAGCTGTTAGACACGACAGTAATGTTAGATCAGTGGTTCCCAGTTGGTCCAGCCACGGGGTCCAGATTTCTTCTTGGTCATTAGTCACGGTCCACACAGTTTAATATATTCAGGGTCATACTTTCGTCTGGCTATGTTGTCGAGCTATACCCTTTTTCCATTGTTACTCTAAAGCTATGCTGAACTGATTTGTGTTTCCATTGTCAGTTTAGACCCGCCGTGCCACACCAAGCTGCACCAGAGATGGACCTTCTCTGGAGTATGTCCAACAGCCAGGCCGCCCGACCTCAAGCGGGTAGTGGTGACGTCTCGTCGACCGCAGCCAACTCCCGATGACCCCACTTCTTCAGTTTGCTGTCTCTGTCAAGCAACTGTCTGTTAGTCACTCACTCTAAATCAGGAATCAACTCTTCAAAAAAAAACCTCTGTGCTGGAAATTCACCAATCAAAATAAAGTGTGTTTTTGACAAACTTGACAAACATTCGCGAGTCACTTGCGGTCAATTCAGAAAGGACCCGCGACCCACTATTGGACCGCAACCCACCAGCTGGGAACCACTGTGTTCGATAACTTCCTAGCACACAATATATGCAGGCCTACCCCATGTTGAGACTGCATGGACAAATAAAACCTCACATGCAATAAAACATGAATGCTTTCAGTCCTATTTAGAACACTGGGTTGTGGTGCACTTTAGCCTCTTGTGGTGGAAACAAGTATTACAACAAAAAGCACATTAATTAAAAAAAATTGATCCTGACAAAAAAATATTTCACCTGACAATTTTTTTTAACAGATTTTACAGATGATTTTTTTTCTCACTTGTCTCTCAGGGCTTCCGTAGAGAACAGCTGGCTTCACAGCATATTTCATTCTTTTACACTCGAAATAATGACAATATAATGCATCATTATGTATTATCTGACATTTCTGTTCAGCCTTTTCACTAACTATAATGTACTTATTGACTGTGCCCACATCCTACAAGACCCGAAGAATATAAGTATTGATTACGTGATGATTGGGGCTAGAACGGTTTGTTTTTAACACTGACCAATAACACATTTTAGTGTCATTGTTATGTAATGTATGTCCTTGTTTCTTATTACATTAAACCGTGTTGCACATACCAGATAATGTTGCACAACCACTGATCCCGCTGATCCTGACAGTTCATTAACTTGTTTGCTCTTAATTAGTATGACTCCAGCTCTCCAGTGACCCCGGTGCCAGAGGGTTGAGATGACAATCACGTTACATAAGAACGTCAGACTCATGTCAAATGATCATACAGGCTTGAATGTAAACCTTCAGGTGCTTTGGTGCCATTGTGTGGTGGTGATGTTCAACAGCAGCACAAATGCAAACACAAAGCATTTGTGTCTGTGTTTTCTATCAGCAGGGGACGGTCTCTCAGCCAGACGTTACAAAAAGTTGTCTGCCAATATGAAAATGAACCATAAAGTTATTTTAAACAGGAACAGAGTACTTCCACCAGCCGCTTACTTTCCACATCCAGGAACAGTCATGTGGCAGTCCCTGCCCCGACTGTACCAGGCTCCTGTCAGTGCTGCAGCGCGGGCTACTTTCCACTATAAATCTCATCAAGCTTCACAGACATTTTATGAGGTCATCATCAGCACAAATATGGTCGTATAGTTTTCACCTTATGGAGTTGAATTTTAAGGCTTTTCACAATAAGAGGCACCTTTATAAATCAGTCTTCTGAGGCTTGACAGACAACATAAACAGTCCAGGTGAGATCTGAACAAACAACCCTCAGACTATAAAGCATCTTCTCATTTCAACATACCAAAGTTCCTAGGCCACTATGCTGCAAGGTGTCTCAGCTTTGACTCGTGTTCCACTTCCTTTTCTCAAGATCCACAGTACTCACACGAGGCAGGGAAAAAAGTTGAACGAGGTTTATTGAAAACACAAAAAAGAGGCCGAGTCCTTTCAAATTTACGTCTCGTATGGTCCACTAACAACTCCATCAGCAATGGTGAGTTTAATCTGAATAATCTAAAGAGCATCTTGTCTCCGTCTGTTGCAAAGCTTTTTGCACACACTATAATTTTTTCCCCATTTGTCTTATGTATCAACCTGGTCACAGGCAGGTGTCACCACACACAAGCCTGTGTTCTGACTCTATAAGAAAATCCTACAAGTATTAGATGAAAAGCGATGGGATCACCATCATTGTAAAAATAAACAGTTTCCTAAATTTTGTTGACTTCTTATTGTACTCTGATGCATGATGTTTAAAATCATTTGTGATCTCTTTTATAGGATGCCTGGCCTGTCCCGGCAAATGCAGTAGGACCAGATCGTCTGCCAGGGGTGACTGGGTACCCTTGTTCAGAAAGGCAGCCTTTTGGTCAATCTGCTTTCTCAGTAAAAGTAGTGACTTCCATACCCACAAACATTACAGACTCAGGAAGCCTTGGAGTGTTTAAAACCAACCTTGAACTCTGCCTAAAGTCAGCACAAAAGTGTCATTACCAGTGATAGCCTTGTATTTATTGTATTCATCCTACTACTGTACTGTGCTGTCTTATTCATTATATTAGCTGTGTTGTTGTTTGAAGTCTAACTGCCAGGGACAACAGATGTAAATTAACTGCTAGCTAACTCTGGTGCAATTAGTCTACTTTAAGTGTGTGCGTCCAAGCAAAAAGTGGCAATAAGTAAATAAGAAGGACTCTCACTCCTTGATCCATGCTTCTTCATGGTAGAAGGTTTGGTGCCTCCGCGAGATGAAGGGCTCTCACCCCTTCGTTCGTGCTCCCTCCAGATTGTGGGAGCGTTGAAGTCTCCAGGAGATGAAGGTCTCTCATGCCTTCGTTTTGACTTCTTCGAGGAAGAGTACTTATCTCCCGATGGCCGAGGTCTTGAAAATGGATTTCATCCAAAAATGGATCTCAGGTACATATGATGGATATCTGAGGAGGAGTTTAAGAATGTTTGGTGAACTGCACTACGATGCTGTCTCATTGTCCTGGCATTTGTGTCTTTAATGAATGCGTGTCTTTAACAAACGTCCCGCAAAGCTGTGAATTGATCCCAAGTCATACGAGTCTTTCTTCAACACATTCTCTCAAGGACTACTGAAAAACTGCAGACATAAACACACAACAATATTTCAAGCAGCACACTGAGCAAATTCTCAACTGACTTTCTAACTCTACTTAACCTTAATATAGGGCTTAAAAAATAAATCTTTATCATCCAGAGGGAAATTGTTTTATTTAACTCAAATCAAAATTAAATGAGAGAAATATTGCTCAACTCATTGTACTGTGCAACAAGAAATATAAGGAAAGGTTCATGTATCATCACTAAAAACACACTAAAAACTACACACTAAAAATGTAATACCATACTGTTTCAAATCAAAATTAAGTATTTAAGACGCACAACCGTAACTGATAAATTACTCATCTAAAATCAGTACTGATGCAGTTAATACAACAAATGATACTGGACTCCCACTGCTAAAAATGTGGTTACAGTGATATCATAACAATTACAACAATGATAATGATAATATAGGTCATAATATTCAGAAAATACATAAAATAAAATAAAAACAGAACATGAATCTCAGTGGAACAAGTAAATCATTGTTTCTCACAATAAGTCCAAGAAAATCTTTTTCTGTAACAGGACCGGAAACCTTTGTGTGACCAGCAAACTGCACACAGGAATAACAAAGGGAGGAGTCACTGTTCGTAAAATACCTATTAAATAATCTTTAATTTTACAGTTTACAAATGTAAATTGTGTTTTGCTCCAAACACAAATGCTGTTCTTCATTTCACATTGATTTCAAGTTGCGACTTTCTATTTCAAGTTGTGAATTTTGGAACTTCCAACATCGGCCAGTGAGGAGGAAACAGTGAACACAAAGTGAATGTGAGCTCAGGTGGTCAAGGTAGCGAACTTAGCAGGTGTTTGCACTAAATCTGTCTTTTAAGGCTTCTTAATTGATCATCTGTAGAGTTTCAGTTGAACTTCACACATTTTAATGGATTACAATCACTTGAGATATAAAACCTGACAATATTCACCTTAATAAAAATGGATTCAAGTATATTTTAAGTGTAAAACCCCTTAAAATTACAGAACCTGAATCTTCATCTCCACGGTTTAAGGGTTTTCTAAAACCCCTGAACAAGTTTAGCTTCTTCTGTGTCTTATTTTGAGCTCCTCTTACCTCTCCTCATAAGATTTTATTCATGGGTTGTCTGCATTATAAAGGTTTTTAAAGAGAAACAAACCCTTAAAATGTACCAATCAGTGTTAAGACATCTCACAGCTGTCAGCTTAATTTAAAAAAATTATACAGTTTTTAAGAGGTAAAAATTTAGTGGGCTTATAAGAATAAAAAATATTACATTTATACGATTAAGGCTACAGTATAAAGCTTTCGTAGTCATATAGCACTTCATTTTACAATAAGGAATAAAGGTCCAAATGTTGTCGACTCTAAATCAGTGAGATGTAATTAAAGGTAATAAGATTATGGCAGAGATTTAAAGCCTGCCAGTGAATTAAAGTGCTGATTTGTCTGCAGGTGATCTTTGATCTGAACAGTCCTGCCTTTGTTCTGCAAGGAGCAGATGTACATGTTATGTAACAGCACCGAGTCACGGGGGTCACCGGTGATGTCTATGTAAAGTATGCACAGGTGAGCATTGCTGAGCGGTGATCATGAATAATTCTGCGGTCAGAAAGGTGCACAGTTCTCACATGAAGCTTTTTAACAAGCTGTGACCCGCCTCAGTCTGCTCAGCTGACCCCGTCATGTGACATTTCGGTGGCCTGGGATGAAGCTGCGTGTACATAAAGTGTTACCCGTCACCTTTTCCCTCCCGCAGGTCCAACCTCACACCACTGGAGGTTGGCTGTCAATCAAATGTTTCCGGGCCATTCGGCGTGAAATGATAATGCTGCTGGGCACTCATATTTTTTTCATGGCTGCCACAGATGTTGTGACTCTTCAAGGGCACATTTAAAGAATTACAGGCTCACTGAGGATGATGTTTAGCGAATATCTTTCAGTCCATGCATTTAATGAAAGGTTGTTGTAGCATGTAGCTGATCCTTAATTTACTTTAGTCTGCTATGGCACCTGTAGAGGTAGACCATACCACAAAAGTATCCTTACTGATACTTTATGTATTAAAACTGGCTCATGCCTGTAGGGTAGAGTCATTTAGAGGTGACTGTATCATAGATTACTTTTGATTATACAAGCTCTTGATTGGTCAGAATTTTCATGTGGGGAAAAATCCAGGAAGTAAACAAAACGTTGAAGAAAAGTACACTTGCAAGATAAATGTGACACTTTCTAATGTCACAATGGAGGGACAACTACGCAGGTTGATTTTAGCGCTGCTCATCGTGGACTATATTGCTGTCATTGTTCATTTTAGTCAAACCATACAGTTTGAAAACGAGGCGCGGCTCCAACTAGAAAACAATGTTTTGATGCATTGGATGTGCTGAATGTGCATATTAAGGCAGTACAGGAGGAGGTGCACATTAATAATCCTCCAGGACTGTAACATGCTCATGTTTAACCCAAACAATGTGTCATGTGACTGCAGTTGGTTCGGATCCAGGTCGGAACAGGTTCTCACCACAAACGAACCGCACCAGAGTTTGTTTGTAACCGGACTGAGACCACCTCTTCAAGAAGGTCTCAGTCCGGTTGTTGTGTTGTGCACCTGAGTGTGATTGCTGTGTTCACACCTGCCCAAACGAACCGCACTTAGGGGGCAAATGAACTTGAGTTCAATTGAACTGAACCAAACAGGACAGGGAGGCTCGGCTCTCCCTCTCCGCGCAGCAGCCCTCCCCATCCCTCCCTCGCGGACCCGCACATACTCCCGGGGCTTGGCTCTCCCTCTCCGCGGAGAGCCCTCGGCTCCGCTCCTACGGCCAACCCTCGTGCCCTCCGGCCAGGCATGGCCCCACCTCACCCCTCTCCTCCCTCCGGGGCTCCGGGGAACCGAGTTCTGTCTTCCTTTTTTTGGGTTGTTTAGCCATGTAAGCAGTTGTAGCCAATGCTGGAATAGCTATTTTACCTGGTGCATTGTTCGCCATTGCCGCTTGCTCTCCCCTTCTGCCGGCGGCATGGGAACGCGCATATGCAGTAAAACAGCCAATAGGAACGCAATGGTCTGAGCTGACCTTTGACTGGTTGATGCACATCGGCACGATACTGATTCTTTAGAGGCTGAACACAGAGCCATGGTGAGGTGCAGAAACCTATTGTTTGTCTCAGACCACTTGATTTACATTATGCTTAGAGGATATTATAACATTTTTACTCAGTTATACCAAAACAATGTTGCCTACTGGAGCTTTAAGTTTGCTGTCCACATTCATGCTCCCAAGAGGATTAACTGTTTGCATTTCTTTTTCTGGAGACAGTAAATGGTCTGTTTGGCTGGTCGGTACACCACTTTGGTCCAGACTAAAATATGCCACCTATTAGATGGATTGCTATATTACTTTCTACAGACACTCATGGTCCCTAGAAGATGTATCTTAATGACTTTGGTGATCCTCTGACTTTCCATCTGGCACAATCAGCAGATCAACAGAATATCCATTATGCAGAAGCCTAAAGACTTTAGTGATCCCCTTATGTAAATACTTTGATATTGTTGTGCACATTAAGACTTAATATACTGCATCCCTTGTTGTATGGATATAAACTTTTCTTGACTATTATCTGGCTTTTTGTTGCAAAGTTTTGCCACCGTCCTTCAGCAGTAAAATTAACCAGTCTAATACCCAGAGATCTTCATTATAAGTATGTCCTGATTTTATGAGAAATACATGCAGCAAGTCTGCTATAGTCAGCCCCAGTTTTCTGCATTCATAACAGCACTTGAACAGAGTTATGATAGGTAAATGTTAAGTGGTTTTATTTGTGTCTGCAGCGTGCAGAGAGATGAGTCGTTTCACAAAGAGTCACTGAACAGACGACTCCTTGATCTCATCAACTGTCTGGGAAGAAGAATACTATTTAGCACCTGAGGGGTGAAACGAGGAGCTCATAATAAGCCTCTTTCTTCAGCAAATAAAAATCTGTGCATGATATACTAATTTCCTCCAGTTTGGTGTGAGCAGTGCCACAGAGGATTTATAGTACTTGCTGTGCAGGACAGGTATCATAAACTTGCAGTTCATTTTGATATCTTTTTGTTAGGTGCTTCTGTGGATTAACCTGCACTTCCCTAACTGAGATTATATTGACCCTTCATTTGTGGGTTGGAAAAGCCTAAAATCGTCATCACGAGCGCTGAGGGACAGCATCCTCATGGAAAGTAGAGTGCATGTTCTAATTTTAAGCAACGTGAGGCCACTGAGGGGAAAATTTACTGTGGTCCCACTTTCAAATTGTAGACAGTCTGTGTGGTCTTTGATGCCCCCTGCTGTTCATTCACAATGCTTATCATGCTGCCTTCTATTCATCTGCAGACATAACTTCTGTTGCATGCATTGGGTAGGTCATTATCTAACGCACTACTACTGCAGTTCTCACATCAGGTATAAACTTAGATTTTTAGAGACACTGTTGTAGACTTAAGGTGGATTTTATGTGGTTATGGTATGGAGTCTTAATCCAAGACTATGATACTTGTAAACCAGATTTTTGGCTGCACAATAAATCAGTTTACTGCATATAACTTATGCTAATAATACTTGGTTGAGAAAAACAAACCCATCTGTAACCCTTCAGGAGCTTTTGATCATGACATTGGCCATAGACGGTGTTTTTCATGGAACTGAAGAAGAAGAAGAAGAAGAAGAAGGCACCCTAAGCAGTTGGGGGTTCAGTGCCTTGCTCAAGGGCAGCTCTGCAGTGCCCAGGAGGCGATGGAGGAGGCCATTTTTCTCAGCACTTTATGAATTTACAGTCAATTTTCAGAATCTACTGTCACCCTGACAAATGCGCAAACATCATCTACTTATGAGGATCATGTGATATGATTAAAACTACTTGTATACTGAACTCACAAATACATGGTATTATTTTTGCTGAACTTGCAATTTTGACAAAGCTGTAATGTTATTAGTTTTATATCACCATCATTAATTTCTTCAGACTAGTTTCACTCTGCAATGCCCAGGGATCAGCACGCCCAGGGCCCCGTCCCTGCCTGCCACCCAGCACACAATGCACTTGACCCTGATTCCTGTCCCTGCAGGTGATGGGCCCACAGGGTCACCCTCAAGGCTGGGGTGGCTGGGCTCAGCCTCAGAGTAATATAGCTACTGCTCCTTTGTGTCAAAAGGGGTCAGTTGAGGTGGCTCGAGCATCTGATCAGGACGTCTCCTGGGTGCCTCCTGTTAGAGGTGTTCTGGGCATGTCCCACTGGTACGAGGCCCTGGGGCAGACCCAGAACACACTGGAGGGATTACATATCCCATCTGGCCTGGGAACGTCTTGGGGTCCCCCAGGAGGAGCTGGAAAGTGTTTCTAGGGAGAGGGATGTCTGGAGTGCTTTGCTTAGACTGCTGCCCTCACAACCTGGCCCCGGATAAGCCGATGAAAATGAATGAATGGATAGTTTCACTCTTTTTGATTCAATAGACTGTATTTAAGATTGTACATTTCACAAAACTAACTACAACATTGTTGGAGGGCACAGTGCAGCATGACAGAGGAGCAAATGGAGCACTGAAAGATAAACATTAACACAAGGGCTGTGTAAAAAATCAGAGTTTTTCTGTTAATGGAGTGTAAATATGTACAGTTCTGAGGTTCTTGTACTTCACTTAAGTGCTTACATTTTATGCTACTTAAGTGTTATAATCCACTACAGTTCACAGAAATATATTACACTTTTTCCACCACTACGTTTATTTGATAGCTTTAATTACTTTACAGATTTGGATTATCGATTCAAAACATAAATTAATTTAAGATATAGATATAATCGTGGGTTAAGCTAAGCACCTCTATACAAATAAATACATTTAGCTCCACTTTTACCAGCTGCAGCATTAAAGTGATGACTGCATCAGTAATTACAGCTAATCCAGTAATAATATATGTGTATGTTTTTTAAATAGGCCATCCTGCAAAATTAGTAGGCCTACTTTTACTTTTTACTGCTTCAAGCATATTTGAATGCTAGTATTTTGTACTTTAAGTGAGATTATGAATGCATGTCTTTTTTTTCAAGTAAAGGATCTGAGTACTTCTTCCACCACTATGTTTTTTATTCCACAAAACAGGAAATAAGCCTGGCTTTACTGATGTTACAAGTTTGTAAGAATTGATTTTAAATAAGTATGTAAAATTTGATCATTAAAAATAGACTAATTATAGAATATTCAATTACTTTGTACTTAAAGTAAAATTATGAATGCATGTATTTTGTTTGTAGGACAGTGTTTTTAAACTATGGTTTATTTAAGTAAAAGGTCTTATTTTAGTAAAAGGTCTGAGTACTTCTTCCACCACTGTTTTACATACGATTACATTTTTACATCAGTTATTTCTTTATTTATGTATTTTATTTTCTATTTTTGTCTTATTTTTATCTATTTTATTTATTTATTTATTTCAAAAAACAGGAAAGAAGCCTGGATTTTTCCGATTTTACATGTTTATAAAAATTGGTAAAAAAAAAAAAAAAAAAAAGAAAGAAAAAGAAAAAAAAAAGAAAATAAAATTAAAATAAAGTATGTAAAATTTGGTAATTAAAAGTAGATTCATTATAAAATATTCAGTTACTTTGTACTTAAAATAAAATTATGAATGCATGTTTTTTATTCATAGGACAGTGTTTTTAAACTTTGGTATTACTACTTTTATTCAAGTAAAAGGTCTGAATACTTCTTCCACCACTGTTTTTTTAATATACAATTGCATTTTACATTATTTATTTTCTATTTTTATTTTATTTTATTTTTATTTTTAATTTTATTTTTTTTTTAACGGAAAAGAAGCCTGGATTTTCTGATTGTACACGTTTGTAAGAATTGGTAAAAAAAAAAAAAAAAAAAAAGAATAAAAATAAAGTATGTAAAATTTGGTGATAGATTAAGTATGAAGTATCAAATTACTCGTTTATTCATTAATTTCACTCACTCATTCATTACTTATTCATCTTCTTTGTTGTAAATAAATCCTCAGTCATCACTTTGGTTTTATCCTTTAGCCTGCTTCATTCCGTCATTTCCGACAGGCCGTGAAGGCAGCGTGCAGGTTGCGCAGCGGTCAGCTGACTCTGAGCTGTCATGTGGCGTTTACAGGCAGAGGAGATCCCACGGAGAAGTGGGTGAACAACAACCTGGGTCTCTTCACACTGAAAACACCTCGGTGGTGGTCTGTACCCGGTTTGTTTGTCCCGTACCCACGTCCAGCATGGCGTGGACCAAATACCAGCTGTTCCTCGCGGGACTTATGCTAACGACTGGCTCCCTCAACACATTATCGGCAAAGTGAGTGACGTTACATTTAATTTTGTGTTGTCATGTGCTCATCGTTAAACTTCACTGTAGGAGAAGTGGCTGGGAAAACAGAGCTGGACCAGTGTTTTAATACAACATATGAATGGCTGTTAGCAGCTGTGGCTAATTCTTTAGCTAATTGATCGAGCTAGCTTGTTTATTACGTGTTTGTTTCATAGTATTAGCATGTTACCTTATAGTGCAGCGGGTAAACAAGAAGCTAACCCATTGTTAGCACTTTAGCATTACCAACGGCTAATATAAACATCCTTATCAAGCTGCAGTCTGATGGTGGAGCACCAAGAGGCTAATGTGTGTGTGTGGGTGTGGGTGTGGGTGTGTGTGTGAGGAAACATGTCAGTGTTACTGATAGACGTGATAACTCAGGTATTGATTAGGCTTTTTGTCAGAGGGTAAGTAACAGTCAATAGTTTAGCTTTTCTTGTGGGTCACAGGTAAATACAGTGTTTGGCATGAAATATACCTCATCATATACTAGTCCAAACTAGTCCAAAATCCAGATATATTAGATTTAAAACATAGAAAAGCAGCAGATCCTCACATCTGAGAAGCATGAAGTAGTGAATATACAGCATTTTCCTTTGATAAATGACAATTAATCATGAAAAGTGCTGACAATTAGTGTTGACTGACAAATCTATTTTCCCCAACAATTATTTAAATCCTGAAATTAGTCCATATATATTTTAGGGGTGCAGCAAAAAACTGTGCAGGGCCGTCCCTAGACTTTCTGGGGCCCCTCTTATTGTAGCATGTTGACGAGGCACTGGACCAGCTTGTGTATTGTAAATTTCAGTATACACACTCATTATGTGTGTTTTTAAGTAGAAAATATAGTATATTATCACCTAAACTAGGGGTCGGCAACTTTTACTATCATAACAGCCATTTTTGGCCCAAAAAATCTGTCTGGAAAATATATTAGAGCATAATAATATTGGTAGAACAGCCTTTTAAGTCAGATTTCACCTATCAGTCAGTATGTTTACATGTAGCTTGAGATTGGCTTAGTGCGATTGAAACCGGACTTTTAAATCCGTGTAAACAGCTTAGTCCGACTGAAATTGGAGTATCCGATGCTCGACAAGCACACCTAGATAATTCGATTGAAAATCAAACTATTGCTGCATGTATCCACTTAGTCTGACTGGAATCGGACTCGGCGTTCTGCACATGCACCACTTTTTCTTTCGCGGGCTTTCACCCGGAAGAAGAAGGAGGTGACGTAGCAGCAGTGCTGTAACTCCCGGAAAAACAAACAAACAAACAAAAACCATGGCAACAGAGAAACAGAAGATGCACTTCTGGACGGATGAGGAAACTACATCCATGCTCCGACATCGTCATTCATCGTTAGCTTCGTCTTCAGGTCAACCGGAACTAGTTCAGTACGCACTTCATTATAAAAGACAAAGCGCTGCCTATCGAGGCAGAGTGAGACGTACTTAGTCAGAAATTCGATTTTCTTGTCTGCATGTATACGCAGACAAGACAAGAAGTCCAACTTGACTGATTAGCCGAGCTAGCTTAGCTTAGCTTAGCTTAGCTTAGCTTAGCTTAGCTCAACTACTGCGTGCATGTAAACGTACTGAATGTTACTAATAGAGCTAAATGAGCATTCATTAATATGTTTTAGCACAAGGTGGCTGTTCTGCAGTGGGCTATTTATGATTATTTGGTACCTAAACTTCACAATTTTCACATTAAATTCTCAAATTTTCCACTGAGACTTTTCCCTTTTTGGATTCACAATCCACAACTCACCTAGCTAAGAAGAAGTTGAAGAATGTAAGAATCACTTAAGGCCTGCAACAATAAATGAAAATTAAAATGTTTGAAAAAAAATAATGATTGTCATTCCCATATATTTTTCTGTCAAAGCCACAGGGAGCCACTGGAGAGGGGCTAAAGCAGGTTACCGACCCCTGCTCTTAACCTTACAGTTATTGTTTTTTTAACCTCAGAATCCAGGAAGTGTTTGTTTCATAGGGAACATCAAACTGTTTACTCAGCTTACGTAAACTGTCCATCTTGTCTGTATCTCAGTTCATTGTTTTGTTAGTATCCGTGGGCATAAAATGGCTCAAAATGTTGTCTGCTTTTGTTTTAGGAAGGTACATTTTTATTTTGTTCATTTTTATTGTTCATTAAAAAAATCTTTGTCTGACTCGGGGGCCCTAAGCAACTGCTTTTATTGTTTAATGGGTTGGCCCAGCTCTGCAGCTATGCTTAGAGTATGTTTTTAATAAATTGATTTATCCTTTGGTGTTTTAAAACATCAAAAAAAGTGAAAACTACTCCTTTAATGTCTTTAAATTACTTGTCTTGATCAACCAACTAACCAAAACCCAAAGATTATATGTTTTATTCATGATAGATCCTCTTGATAAATAATTTATCACACTAATATATCCAAGTCCTCCCTCATTATTATCACAGTAGGAATAGGTTTGTAATTTTAGTGGAACAAGAAATTCAGCTTTTTTTTTTAAACTTCCCCTATAATCTGTGATGTCAGCTCCTGCCTTTCAGACACACACTGCTCTGTGGGCTTTGTCAGCTAAAACCAAAACTGTTACATGAATCACGGCTTGAGTGCTAATGTGTCAGACAAAGCGAGCTGTGTCATGCTCAGAGAAGAACATCAGCAACTAGCAGGTAGAGTTTCACTACAGTCACCTGACACCGGTCTCGTCACAGCGCTGCCTCGCTGGTTTTAAAGCCCTGCAGCTGAGATCAGTTATAGCACGAAGGCTGATAGTTTTGGTGTTTCCTGTCTTACAAACATGCACCGTATGAAGATATTTAAACACAGTGGCCAATAATGAATAAGAATAGCTGCAACAGATTTGGGTTCAGCTCTGGTTTTCCTTGTTGTATTGATGAGCTCAGAAGTCGTTGCGTTTGAAGGAAGTGCTGTGTCATCACCTTCAAGGACCACATTCCCTTGTCTTGCATTTTGAAGCAGACGCTCACATGCTTGTCATGCCTCGTCTGACTATAAAAGTCGGACTTGAGTACTCACTGACCTCACGAGTGACATGCAACTTCATCAAATCCTTTTGTCTGACTGTACAGTATTTTTATGGTGTGGTGTAAAAAATGTACTTGCAGTACAAACTCTTCTTTTCAGATAGTGCAAAATGCACTTTACAATTTCCCTCAGTCTCAATCACCACAACATATTCAGTTTACTATGATCTATACGACAGAGAAAAGCAAGGAATCGTCACATTTGAGAAGCTGTGACCAGAAAAAGTTTAACTAGCTTTTAAAAATAGCTAAAACAATGCATCAGTTATCAAAATAACTGCTGATTAAACAACGAATCATTTCAGGTCTAGCTGTGTGGCGAACCCCTGTCTCATTTTGGTGTCTTCTCTGTATGTTTGGTTGTGTAAAATATCCATAATAAAATTGTAACAACTTCCTGTCTGACAGATGGGCTGACACGTTCCAAGCGAAGGGTTGCCATGATGACGGTGATCATCACTTTAATCATCCATTTGTACAGGTACAGTAACACACTTCAGGTGACAGCTTTCACACTTTACGACACTGGATAAAGACAGCTGTGGTATTGATTAGGGTTGCAGCAATAGACTGGTTTCAAGGTATACCGTGATATAAAAGCTGACGGTTATCATGTGGTGTACATTTGCTTATCTTACTATATAATGATGAAAACTCTGTGTGTGTGTGTGTGTGTGTGTGTCCCACGTTTTTCTCCTCACTGACATGGTCAATCCATGTATAATTTGGCACAGTGGTAGAGGGTCATGGGAGGATGCCGTATGTCGTAGAGACATGAAACTTTGCACAGAGATGCCACATTTTGAATTTTTTGAAAAACACTTCAAATCGATCTCTTCCTAGGAAGTTTGACCGATCTGCATGAAACTCGGCGAACATAATCTAGGGACCAATATCAAAAGTTGGAAAACTTACCAAAACTGAGCTTCTATTAA
>NC_065517.1:21965318-22086120 GCF_006386435.1 Epinephelus moara | reverse complement strand
CTATAACAACAGAAAAATGCTTAAAAATGGCTAAAATGCAACCGATCGCTGTGGCTTTTCCTAATTTTTGGTATGACTAAGTCATGGGATGGTATGCTGTACATAATCATGGAAACTGTCAGTGTGTCATTCTGTCTGTCCCACGTTTTTCTACTCTATAGGTAGAAGGTGACCTTTAAAGGTCATTCTGATTAATAATAATATGTGTTTTCTGAGACAGTTATCACACTGTGACAAACTCATACAGTTGCAACCCTAATATCGATCCTCAACTGTCTCGTGGTACTGACCAAAATGTGTCTGTAGCCCAATTATCAAATACTGTAGTACTGGAAACTGGCAAATTATTTCAGTTTTATTTACATAAAGCCTTAATAAAGCTTGTATTATTTGGCTGTGGCTCAAGCGGTTCAGCGGGTCGTCCACTAATCCCAAGATTGGAGGTTCAGTCCCCGGCTCCTCCAGTCAACATGTGGAAGTACTTTTTGGGAAAGACACTGGACCCCAGATCGGTGAATGTGACGTGTGGTATTTAAGCGCTTCATGTGGACGGAACACTAGAAAGGCGGGGTTGAAAGGTTTCAGGTTTTGAAAATGTTTCATTTATATCCGGCCTTGCACTTTTAAAGGCATACAATGCAGGAGTTTCCTAATACAATATATAGGCTCACACAGAAGTAATCTCTCGCAGTCATCACTCATGACCCATTAGCAGTGTGTGGTGGTGTCTGTATCTGCAGAGCACCTGCCCTCTGCCTGTATCTTCTTATTTTCCTGATGTCAACCTTTGGGTAGTGGTGTGTAGCCCCCAGCCATCAGGACTTTATAAAAATGTAGCAACAACCTCTCTCTCCGTCTCCCTCCTCTGCTCTGTGGATGCAATCTGAAGGTGATTGTGTATCTGTTTGATCGAGGGCAAGGTTGATCCACTAATGCACACAGAGCAGAAAAGTCAAGCAGACAGGATGAAGCGTGTGCTTCAGGTGAATTGACACAAATCCAGAGATGCAGAATCGTCTTGCTGGGCTGTGAGGGTGCGTTTATTTGTGCCTTGGAACATAACCTCCACAAAACAATCTGAAAGTGCCGTTTCATTTCTCTGATTCACTGCTTTGTTCTCGTTAACGCAGCTTCCTCTCTTCATTCCCTCTACATGTAGCTCACTTGACCACCGCTGCCCTTTCAGTCCCGTTGAGCCGAGGAGGGGCCAAGTCTGAATGTTGCGCTCTTTTTCGAACAAGCTTTTTCCACTTGATGTTTTGCTTCGTTATATTTGCTTCTTTTTATTTTGTGGCGGTGTGTCCATGATTTTTGTAGCTTCCTCTTGGATGCAATCTGCTTACAGTCTGACACATGGTCGCTACCTTTTTATAACATCCTGACTTCACACACTTTCTGTTCCAAGGAACATCCCGACCATAGCAAAAGTCTCTGCAGATAAATGCCACACACTTGTAGTGGTTCATAAGAGACAATAAAAAGGACTTACTGTTGTATGAGTCTATACATTGTTTTACAGCATAGTGTACCTTTAATTAAGAGCAAACTTTCTTCAGGTTCTGCTGATGTAACTGTAACTGTTTCCTCTGCTGCTGTTTAAAAAACTGAAGAATAATTTGTGTTCCCGCTCTGTGTCTTCCCCCCCACTCTCCCCGTCCAGGCAGTGGGGATGTTCCTGGGCGAGTTCAGCTGTATCGCGGTCTTCTACATCCTACTCTGCCATGACAAACGTAGACCCGAACCCCAGATGAACCGGGGCCAAAGCTTCAACCCTCTCCTCTTCTTCCCCCCGGCCATGTGTGACATGCTGGCCACCTCCATCATGTATGTCGGTACGTGACCTTTAGCCGCCTTTATCTGCTACATGTTCAGAAAACTGTTTTTGTTTAAAGTGCGCATATGTTGATTTTTATTCCCAAACTCCTCTGTAATGACGTAAGTCCCATCGGACAGACAGGATAGATTATGTTGTGTTTAAAGGAACCTTTCGTCAGGAAGAGAGATAAAAGAGACAAAGATAATGTTGTTTTCCTCAGCATCACTTGTTTGTGTTATGTTGCCACTGCCTTTAACCTTTATTGAGCCGTGTGAGTTGTTTGTTTATTTGTCTTTCTAGTTGATAGATTTTAAAAGATGACCTCATGTTTTGCAGCTCTCAACATGACCAGCGCCTCCAGCTTCCAGATGCTGCGTGGAGCCGTCATCATCTTCACCGGTCTGCTTTCAGTGGCGTTCCTGGGGCGACGCCTGGTGCTGAGTCAGTGGCTCGGCATCCTCACCACCATCCTGGGTCTGGTGATAGTGGGCCTCGCCGACTTCTTCAATGGGACCAGAGACGAACAGCACAAACTCAGTGATGTCATCACAGGTGAGGCGGATGTTGGATTGGAGTAGTGTTGCAAACAAAGTGAAGCTGTTATGTGGTGAAATAAAAAGCAGTGAATTAAACACTACTCTCCTCTGTCCTGCAGGCGACCTCCTCATCATCCTGGCTCAGGTTATTGTTTCAGTGCAGATGGTCCTGGAGGAAAAGTTTGTCTACAGACATGACGTCCATCCTCTTCGGGCTGTTGGTACTGAAGGTACGGCTGTGCTTCATCTGCGGTTACATGTGACGTGTTTTGACCTTAAACTGTGGTATTAATCTGGAACCTCTCGAGGTGGATCTGGGACAGAGACAGAGAAGTACACAAGCAGAACAAACCAACGTTCTGAACATTTAACTGGAACTACCCCCATTTTTGAATGAACATGTTATTCCTATGGTCCAAGACAGTCCAAAAATATTAGGAAACATGAACAGCTCCCTCCGAAATTCCAAAAACTAGAGTGCTCAAACTTAAATCTGTGACGTCATGAAGCCTGTAACTGTTCAGACAATGAATTAACATGTTATAGCAACCAGAGTTGTCTTGTTTGCGCTCTGATTTAGGATTTCCCAAACTTTTCTTCTTGCTGCACCTCGTCTTTTCTAACACAAAGTTTGTCCCCTTCCTGTGACAAAAGCCACATGGCGAGAATCGAAGACGTGATCCCTTCGATATTTTCCAGTGTTGCTGTTTGTGTCACGCTTAAATTGTTGTCACAGCAGTTTCATGTGGCGACTCTTTGACGATCAGCTAAGAATTCCATCTGTGTCTGATGTAGAAGACGAAGAGAAAATGTACCTGGTACCATGAAAATGAGTCATGTCGAGCAGAGCCATACTATGCAGCGGAAACACACTGAGAGCACCCAGGGAAGTGTCCTCAATATATGGGCTGTGACTCAGTATTCGGCTGTGTTTGATAATCACAGCCGTGCTGATATTCAGTACAGCAGCACGACCTCGATTGTGATGTGACTTTTAAACAGTCCTACAAACATCATTTATTAGTTAATAGTAATAAACGACAACAGTTGTGATTTCCTGATGATTTTTCGGCGTCGCCAGCACAAAAAGTTCTGCAGCTGGACTGTTGCTAGGCAACAAATAACCATTCATGTGCACTAGCTTGTTGCATCGTCTGACATTTATCTGTGTGTGTGTTTCCATTTCTTGTGCAACCAGTGAAATAAGAGTCTGTTGACTGTCACTCTGGTGGCATGGGTGGATTCAGATGAGTTAACAGCTTGACCAGACAGCACTGTTACGAGATCAGATGCATATGAGCATAGCTGGAGGTCTGCAGAGTATCCAGGCTTCTTTACTTCTCTTCATCGTCCTCTGACGATCATTCATGATTTATTTTAAGTGTTATTTGTCGAAATATGTTCCTCTTTGTGGTGATGCGTTTGTTACGATGAGCCTTAATGTAGACTAATTACGGTTAACATAATCAACAGTGTAGAACACCTGTAAGTGATTGATACATGCATAGATAAAAGTCCCTCGTGTTGTCCAATCCCATTTCTTGGTTGTAATTATCTGTTTATAATTGGGTATTAAAAGAAAAAGTGAATAGTTTCAAGTTCAATTGTGAATTGTGACATATACTCCATAGATAATCTGTCAAATATCTGCAGAATAAAGCAAATAAGTAATAAGCTGTTTAAATGTGACAAATATTCTATGAACTGTCTGTAGGTGGATTATCTATATTAAGTGTTACCAAAGTTCGTGAACCACTCTTACAAGTCATAGTAAATTCTGCTCTCTATGTCCAGGTTTCTTCGGGTTCGTCGTCCTGTCGCTGCTTCTCATCCCGATGTATTTCATCTATGTCGGCGACTTCGGCCAGAACCCTCGGAACGTCCTCGAGGACGCCCTGGATGCCTTCTGTCAGATCGGGCACCAGCCTCTCATCCTGCTGGCTCTGCTGGGCAACACAGTCAGCATCGCCTTCTTCAACTTCGCCGGGATCAGCGTCACCAAAGAGATGAGCGCCACCACCCGCATGGTGCTGGACAGCCTGCGTACGCTCGTCATCTGGGCGGTGAGCCTGGCCCTGGGGTGGGAGAAATTTCAAGGCCTGCAGGTGCTGGGCTTCCTGGTCCTGCTGGTTGGCACAGGGCTCTACAATGGACTGCACCGCCCCCTGCTGGCCAGGATACCGTGCTGCGCTGGGATGGTGATGACAGAGGAGGAGGACAGCGCGGGAGAAAGAGAGAGACTGCTGAATAATGGCAGGGTGCAGGCCGGCGACGACAACTAGAACTTGAATGTCTCAGTGTACTGGACTTTCATGTATGCTGTCAGCGATAGTCTCTTTTTAAATGTTTCTCGTTCACTCAGATTTTAACTGACCTCACGATGTTGTAATATGTGGGAGTGTGTAAGCTCTTTGGAAGGAGAAGTTTGGCATTTTGGGAAAAAAATTGGGAAAAATCAATCTTCTAATTTAACTCTGTGCAAGAAAACAAATAAGCTCCCACAGACAGTAGAGAGCTCAGCTTGAAGCAGCTTTTATATTAAAATATGGCTTTTTAAAGTTAGAAATGGACGCGTGTCCTGAAACAAAACAAAAATAATGTAAAGACAGTGTCAACATCTCCTCCTCTTACATATTTTTTATTTTTAAACAAAAAAAACTTGAACTGTCTTTTTTTTTTAGTGCTAAATCACTAAAGCACAGGTTCATGAAAATTACTGTCACACACGATGAAAATGTCCTTTTAAAGCTTTATTCAGATTTATTTTAGTATTTCCTTTACTGGATCAGTGCCACGTTTTTTATGATGATGTTTTAAGAATGGGTTTTAATTTTTGTAAATGTTGCTGACTGTGCTGTATGACGGTGCCAAAGTGTTTCCGCTGGATGCCAACACAGACGGATGTTACAGAAGTTCAACACTTCCTTTGTAATCAGACTGCAGGGTCGTTTTCTTAATCTCAGTTTAGCGAACACAGACTGGAACGTGTGCAGGAAAGCAGTTTTAAAGAAGGCGTTTGTATGTTTGCTCTTTAAGACTTAAATTTGTGTTGATTTATTTGTGCAGAGCTCCTGCACAATTTTGATTTGCACTTATCGTAAATCCTGTTTCACCTCTATTCAAAGGTGTTGGCTGTAAGGTACACTAAGAAAAGGGAACTGTCGTGGAATCACACTTGTTGAATGATGTAACTGTAATGGCATTTTTACTCAGTGTGATGTAATCAGTTACATTACATTAGAGATTTTTTTTTTAAATACACTTCTGAAACAATCCACAAAGTCTTCAAACATGTCTGTGCTGCATCATTACATCCGTACAATATTGTTTTCGTGCATTAATGGATTAGTTGATCAACAGAAAATTAATGTACAACAGTTTTAACAATCAACTAGCTTTTTCCAGTTTCTCAAATGTTAAAATGTGCTGCTTTTTGTGCCTCCACAGCCTTTTCTCAGGTTGTCCAACTGTACATTTGTACGCACATCCCATTCTCCTGAGCGTGGTATCTCAAGAACACCTTCAGGGGATTTCTTCAGATTTGGCACAAACGTCCACTCAGCCTCAAGACTGAACTGATTAGAGGTTGGTAGTCAAAGGTCAGTGTCAGTGGGACCTTACATCTGTCTCATTCTTGTGAATGGAATTTCTGCAGAAGGCCTTAAATTTCCTCAAATTTGGCACAAACGTCCACTCGGCCTCAAGAATGAACTGATTAGAAGTTGGTAGTCAAAGGTCACAGTGACCTTACAATTTTCTCATTCTTGTGAATGGAATTTTTTGTAGAAGGCCTGTCGGGAATTTCCTCAAATTTGGCACAAACGTCCACTTGTACTCAAGGAAGAGCTGGTTAGATTTTGATGGTCAAAAATCAAGGTCAGTGTGACCTCACAAAACACATTTTCGGCCAAGAAAAGAATTCACGTGCTAATTATGACGAAATTTTCCAGAAACGTCCAATGGGATAAAGTTATGAAGGGATGACACAACATATATTGAAAAGATCGAAGGTCAACTTCACTGTGACATCACAACGTTCTGTAAATACACTTGTGTGGCTGTTATTCAACGCCATGATTCTGGAACAGAACAATAATAATAATAATAATCTTTATTTATAAAGTGCTTTTCAAAACAGAGTTACAAAGTGCTTTACATGAAAATAATTAAAACATATTTGGTACTACTTCCTACTTTGAGACTTCACAACATGAGAGGGAGGGAGAAGACTGTCTATAATTCAGGGCTCACATTTACTGTGTTGTACACTGAGTGAAGGAATCACTGAACACTGAGCGTTCTCTTGCAGCGAAAGGATCTGAGACAGTCTCAGGCTCAGTCACCTGGTTGTTCATATTGTAGGTTTTACCAGACAGTGTAAACAACACAAGGTGGTGAGATATTTCCAAAAAAGTCAATCATTTTCGATGGGCACTGCGCTACTATCTGTTAAATATACTTAACCTTTAACAGCTGTGTGTGCTCCCTGCTGCTGTCCCTTTTCCCTCCATAGCAAATCTGCCCAGGTGTGCTGCATTACCTAACGAGGTGCAGTGCACCTGGCATGGAGGAGGTGCTTAAGAGCGGAGCAGAGAGGCCTCTGGTGTGGGGACTGCTGGTCCTGCTGCCTCTCAGCCTGGGAGTTTTGTTGTCTTGTTTGCTTGTTTTACTTCTTATTAACTCCCATGGATTTCAGTGTTTTAAAGGTGTTTATGTGGTTATTTTGGGTTATTGTTGGAGTTTTGTTCGCCCCATAGGGTCACCTAAGGGTGTGGCACATGTGGCAAAGCACTGTGCTACTGTCTGTTAGATTTACGTAACCTTTAACTTAAAATAACACAGATTTCTTCAATGGGTCCTGAGCAATACACTCCTGTTGTGTCGTTCGCAACCAATTCATTCAAAAGAACTAATCTTTTCTGCCGCTTATCTAATTTTTCCTCGCTGCCTCACTGGCTCTGGTGAGCTGAAAATCCAAAGTTGTTCTAACAATCAGACGTTCAGCAGCAGAAAACACACACTTAGCTCAGTGAGCAGCCAGTTAGGGTCCAGTGTCACCAGTCCCAACACCAGCAGCTGACACCTGCCTTCACTTCCTGAGTCAAACCAACTTCCTCCCTAAAGGCCGGCCCTGTGCTTTAATGGAGGTCAAGGGTTAAACACAGGGATCCCCTGAGATCTGTGCACATGACCCCGCTCAGCTGCAGGAGCAGGGACAGGGAAGATGTGTTAATTGACTGAATGCGCATGAACACGCTGATTGAGAGGTGAATGTCATGACATATCAATTATAATGAGTTACAAGTGATTCTATGGTGCCCTGCAAAGTGTTTCACACCTTGGTGTTCATCCTGTTTTACTGCATTATAACCTGGAATTTAAATGGAGTTTATTTTGTGATGGACTGACACAAAATAATCACTCTACTGCTTCCTACAAGCAAAACACACCATAGCCAGATTCTGGAAATCCACTATGAGACCAAGTCTACAAGCCTGGCTTACTGGACTGTCACACTCTGTTGCATTTGGAAAAACTTACCTTTATAATTAAGGGTAAATATTCTACTTTTGATGAAATACGGGGACGTTTCATGACGTTTCTAGAGGGGGAGAAGGCTACAGAAATCTACTTATCTTTATCTCTTGAATGCAACATAGTTATGTGCATTTAGGTAGCATTTCTGAGTATATATTTTGAGCCTAAAGTACTCATCATATTGCCCTGTCGTGGCAGTTGTTATTAAGATGACGCCATACTGTGAGTGTTCTGTTTCAAACCCTACTTTTTTGTGGTTGTTCTTCTTTATATAATATTTGTAGTATATTAAATATCCAATAAGCACACTTGTTAAAAAAAATACAATTAAGTTGAGTGAGCGAATTGGGGTTTACAGCTCATATATTTAATAATTGAATTGGCTGAAGTATTGTATTTTATGCTATTGTTTTTGTTGCTAGGTTACACTGCTTTATGTTTTCAGTACAAAGTCGACACAAACACACTAAAAATGATTCCTGGGGTCATTTGATAATGCTTAAGATAAAAAAGTTTTTCAGCAAAAATAAAATTACCTTTGTTTCATGAACAAGTTTTAGTCAGTTGACAACCTGTTTGGGTTTTTTTGTTTTGTTTTTTTTTACATTTTTTAGTAGGATGAAATTAAAATAAGTTAAAATACCCTAAATAAAACAGTTTGACCACTAAATATTGCAACAACTTTTGGATTGATATTTAGTTGGTTCAACGTAATTAAGTTTTTCAAGTCTAATCAAATCATGTCAGTTGTACTAAACGAATTAAATTTGTCAGATTATAAAAGACACACACTCTCACACACAGTAAACCCCTACATGACCAGTAGATGGCAACATTTTGCCACAGACTGACGCGCAGCTCTTCACTGTGTGTGGCTGCTCCTGGTTATGGGCTGCTACCTTGTCAATGTACTGAGGCACAGAGACATTACATTATGTTGTCTACAGTAACATTAAGGCCATAAAGCAGAGTGACTCCATTATAAATACAGGCTATATGGAGAGAGATATTTAAATGGCTGTAAATGCGTTTCATTGTTAGTGATGCACAACCCTCTGGAAGCTGAATGTCTGCACACTTACATATCTTAAACGACGCAAAGAAATATGCAGAGGCCATGTTCTGGAGGATTTATTATCTGTATAATCCTACAGGAGCATTGCAAGTCTAAAATATGAGTGTAACAGCACAATATTATATAGACTACCATCTCTTTCTTTTAGAAACAGTTTGATTTTATTTTAAATGTCAATCTTGCTGAATAAAGCAGCACAGATGTGAAGCAAATTCCGTTTTAGGGGAATTTCTGCTGCAGCTCCACAGATGGATCATGATCTACAGCCTGTGACATACAAACTAGATGGGGATGAGATATTTTTTTAAAAATAAAAGACGCTCCTGGGACAGCGTGGAAAATCCAGTAGCAGTATTGTGGACAAATTTGTGTCCTCCCCTGAGACACAAAGGGCCCAGAGCAGAAAATAAGCCTGTGAGACAGATAGATAGATAGATAGATAGATAGATAGATAGATAGATAGATAGATAGATGCACAATAATAGTGTTACTCTGAATATCATCCCCAGATTGTTACATAACCTCTGTGGTGGTTTCAAACAGATGAAACCTGCAGACCTGCTGCTGCTGTTTAAGTTTCTCTGCCGCTGATGAATCGTATTTTTCCACGGCTGCGGACTGATTTGGCCGAGATGTGAGTTATTAAAGCTGCAGGGTGAGACGCTCTGCTCTGCATCAAACTGCTGGCAATATACAGCCCGGTGACCTGAATGCATCATCTGAACACATTTCTGTTCCTATGCGATGTTATTGCACATTTCTGCAGGTTTGTGCCACTTAAATTTCTAAATTAACGCAAAACAAGTGGAAAGTACTTTTAAGGTGTTTGATGTTATCTGCTTTAATTTTCTTTTGTTGAATGGCTGCAAACTTGATGCAAAAATTGAACAATGCATGCACATTTAAAGCTCATCTGATGTGACTGACTTTATATTTTGGTGTGTTTCTTGCAGAGGTGCCTGCCCCTGGTGGCAGCTCTGCAGCAGCAGCAGCAGCAGCAGCAGCAGAAGGCCCTAATGGTTTGTTATGATGACCTTTTGTGTTTCCATTAGTCTCGCTGCAGCATCCAGCCCGCAGCGCTGCTTACAGCCCGTGATTTAACCGTGTGTACATGTGCACACCGGAGCTGCAGAGGGTCCGTGAACCCGCCGCACACGAGGCGACTTTAATCTGTCGGTAACGTAAACACGTGGCTTTGCTCAAAGGCACTGAGTCACCGTCGTATTTAAAAGCTTCCATTAAAGCAGCTCCTTTGGGGTGTTTACAGCAGAGGGCAGGGTTAGGGTGAGTGTGATTAGTCTAGCACTCCAGTGTCCAGCTAATGACCACTTAATGTTTTAAACTGTGACTGTGCAGGCGAAAACACGCCGCCACATAAGGAGACACAGGGCAGCCATTCACTGCCATCATCTGAGGGCTCGTTTTAATACGACGACCTGCAGCACTGGACCTTATTATGGAGAGGAGGGGAAGGAAATGTGGGTTATAGCACAGACTTGCAGTCAGATTTTTACTTGAGTGAAAGTACAAAAATATAAGCATCAAAATTAAAGCACTAAAAGTAAACTCATTATTTCAGGATAATGTTAATGCACAATTTTATATTACTGTATTGATGCATTAATGTCTCTTTCACTTTAATGTTGCAGGTGGTAAAGCCGGAGCTCATTTCAATGACTTTATATACTGCTGGGCAGCTTGTGAATATTCTGTGTATTATTTATCTGAATCTGCAAAGTAACTAAGGTTATCTGATAAATGCAGGAAAACCAATATTTGCCCCTGAATTATAGAGTTGAAGTGTAAAGCAACATAGGATGGTAATACTCAAGTACAAGTACCTTAAAGTTGTATTTAAGTACAGTATTTTAATGAATGTACTTTCCACCACTGGTTATTACATATACAGAAATACAGAAGTGACCATTGAGAGTTTACAGATCCACACAGAGTCAGTCAGTGTCACCTTTATTTCAAAATGTGAGTCAGAATCAGATTTACTGGCCAAGTATTTGTACACATGCAAATAATTTGACTTCATTTATTTATTTAATCTTAATTTTGATTTTATTTATTTTTATTTTATTTTTAATTCTTTGTTTTTTTAATTATTATTTATTTTTATTTTTTTGCATTGCTCTCGATGTACTTCTACACATTAACAGACATAACATCTAAGAACAAGTTAAAGGTAAAGCATGATCAGGACTTCTATGTGCACAATTACGCAAAAGAACGCTGGTGTTTATATATATAAATATATACATAAAAAAGCACCATTGACCAACAATAAATTCAAACTAAAAAGCAGAGAGGAATGGAACAAGTAAGTAACCACACAACACCAATCAATCCAGATAATTTCAATAAAAATCGACACCTATTAAAATTTGAACATTGTAGAATTTATTCTTAAAGAAACCCAATGTGATGGACTCCAGGCTGTAAGGACTGAGAGCATATAATTTGGGTCTTTTTTTTGTCTCCCTGTGGTCACATTTGTGCATTTTGAAGGTCAATATTTGCTGATTATGTTTTTCTCTTTGGGGCAGCTGCTGCAGTCACTCAGCATGGAGGGCAGACAGAAACAAAAGCTTTGAGGCAGTGTGAGTGCAAACACAATTTAAAGGTACTTTACTTGAGAGTTTCCATTTCATGCCACTTTATACTTCTACTCCATCACATTACAGAGGGAACTATTGTATTTTTTTTCACTATTATACTATTTTTTGACTTCTTCACATTTATTTGCAGCTTGAGTTACTTTTCACAGATGATTTGTGCACTGAAAACACATATAAGCTTGTAAAATACAACACATTCTTAAAGATTTAACCAGTGGTTTAGTTTTTTTGGCTTGTAACCTCTTAGCTGTCGCAGACATTTTGCCTTTAAACTGTTTAATATAAATAACCGTTTAAGGCCCATGAGGTGAAATCATCCAATATTTAACACTTTAACATAAAAAGAGCAAAGACTGGAGAAAAAAAAGTCCAAATAATGAATACAAATTTGGCAGATTTGTAGTTTTTGTACTACACAACCCCCCAGTTTTATTTTGTGACTGCTAGAAGGGGTCTGACCCCCAGGATGGGAACCACCGGACTAAACAAGTTCAAACTAGCTCCACCTCGACCAGCTGCTGCAGTTGAATGCTATTTGAATGTAATCTTAATATCAGTACTTATACTTCTGCTACTTTAAGTACCTGATTATACTTCTGTACTTTCAGTAGGATTGTGATTTTATCATCTTACAGTCTCATTCAGAAAACAAAAGTCAGCCTGTGTGTTCATCTCTCCACTTAAAGTCAGCGGCAGATAAACTCAAAACTGGCATTGGATCATGACCATTTGCTGATTTGCATTTTTATAGTGGTATGTTTACCGTATGATGTTATTTATTTATTTATCTTTTTGTGTTTCTTATTACTACGTCAGGTGGAATGTTGATTCGTCTATGTACTATGGTGTATGTCGTATTTCTACGGCGGCAGTATGGATGTAGGGCCCGGGACAAATTTCCCACTTGATTTTGACCTTGATGTACAACATATTATTATCAGTTGATTTTTTTTTTTTAATTATTCAATACATATTTTGTTTAGTTGTAGAATTACTAGTAATTTGTTCTGATCAAAATGAAAACTAATAGTAACAATAATAACTTGTACTAGTTGTAGTAGTAATGATAATAATATTAATAATAAGCTGAGAGCATTTAGTCACTGGGGGGAGCTGCTTGTACATTTACTGCCTTCACATCCTTATTAATGTTTTATGTAATATCTGTGGGAACAATCATATTCTGCCCCACGACAGTCTCAACCTGATGACAAGGTAAAAATATGTATTTAATACGTAATATTTAAGCTATAAACATAAGAGAGAAAAGAGATTTTTGAGTATGTGTACTTTACTTGAGTATTATATAATGATTTATCCCTCTATTTTGATGATTTTACACAAATATGTGCCTAATTCACTTGTATATTCCAGGGTATATGTTGTGTATAGCTTTTTAAATGTCACATGTAGGTCTTAGTTTATTTATTTTTTAGCATTTGTTTCATCCAAGTAGTTCTTTATGTGTTTTTAAGCCTGTTTCTGTGCTGCTGAAACATAAAAATATCCCATCAGGGCAAGTTTTATGTTTTTATCGCTCTTATATGACCCACAAAAACATTATTTCAGCTTAAACCTAAATTGTGATGCATTATTACATCTTAAAATAAGAGATTAGACCTATAAAGTGGTTTAAATTAGCTTTAAGATTGCTCGTATGTTTGATATTTGTTTTACATTTTGCAGTTTGAAAGCAGGACTTTTACTTTAAATGGAGTATTTTACTTTGTGGTATTGCTACTTTTACATAAGTAGAAGATCTGAGGACTTCTTCTCTGCTTAATCTGAACAAAGGTTAAACATAAAGGAACATAAAGGAAAAGCATGAAGGCAGTCATGCTTCATACAAACACACTGTAGAGCAGGACAGATGACATCACACAGCCGCTCTCAGCCTCTGACCTTTGGCCTCAAACATGCAAATTAAAAATCATTTGAGTTCACCTCCACCGCGGAGAGAGTTCAGTGTTTATTGGATGTATTCAGGATCACATAAACGGGGACGGTCTTGTTTTGACTTTAATACACATCCCTCCGTTCTTTTTTTCCTCCTCCTCTCTGGAGCCGATGGCAGGGTGCCATACAGAAGGCTGTGTACAATGGCCCAGGTCCCATTAAATCTGCGAAAGTTCCTTCCTGAGGCAAACATTGCCAGAAATAGTAATCTTGGCTTGGAGCTGGAGCCTTCCAGAGGGGGAGCAATAATTCTCAGTGTAATAATGGAAATCATTTAATTCTGTCCCGCGGCCTGTGATCCAGCAGAGCTACAGTGCGAGGTGCTCATTCAGTCTTCCTCCGCCTGATAAGGCTTCCTGAAAAACACACAGCGAGCAATCAGGCGACAACAATGGACGCTTTAAACTTCAGGTAGTCGGCGGTGCACAGCAGCACGGCTTTGTTTTCACCCACAGTGGGCGTGTGACTCAGGGAGGCTTTGACTTTTCATTTTCATGCTGTTTGTTTAAGCTGTGTTGCAGTGAGGGCAGTGTGTGGAGTCGAGCTGCTGTCTCCTCTTAGCTCATCAGACAAGTAATCTGTCAGCAGTGTGTTTTAGCTGGAAGGGGAATTTTTCATTCACATAAACCTTTATTTAAGCCTCGAAATCAGTGAGGTTGCCCTCATTTGCAGTGGTGTTGAGATACAGACACAACACACAGGGTTAAACAAATCAATAGAGGACAACACACTGAGTGTAAAGTGCTTTGAGATCATCATTTTGACTTGCCATGGGGTGGTGAGAGTCAATCTGCAAGCTGTGTTGCAGATAATTCCATGTGTTCGGTGCACAAAAACTGACGGCAGCTTTTCCAAGTTCAGAATAAACCTGTGAGATCTGAAGCGTAAGAGTTAGCAGAGTGAGTTTAGTAGGCATCAGTCATTTTTATCATGTTTTAAAGGGGCGGTGAAGCTGTTAGTCATAATGGAAAATGATAATCACATGTTTTTCACAACAATTACCTTCACAAATGTGTGTCAGCGTTGAATAAGCACTATATTTTTAGAGACTGTAGCAGTGGTTTAAAGGCAAAAGTCAGTTTCAGCAATGTAAAAACACTCCTTTACATATTATGACCTATTATCAGCAAAATGTACTTATGTAAAAGAAGTTGTTCTGCAAAAAATGTCCCACAGTTTGTACACGACATTATTGGATTGTTAAAATAGCTTGTTTGGGTGGAGAGACTTTAAAGTGCTTTATATAGACATGTGCGTAGTTTAGTCTAGTGATAGAGGAAGGAAGAGGGCAGGACAATATGATATGAGACATGATATCCTCTTGGATTTTGGATATTGTTATATTGTAGGTGTTCAGGTTTTAAAGGCTGCGTTACAGTTAAACGATGTAATCTTCTGAACTTAGACTGCTCTAGCTGTTTATTAGTCGCCTCTATATCCACATTACTGATGATTATTTAGCAAAAATATGAATATTTTGTGAAAGCATCAACAGTCAACCCGACAATATCATCATAAATATCATGATATTTGATTTTCTCCAAAGGTAGGAAAGAAGGAAAAACACTGCACTTGTTTCTAATCTTTGTTTTTCTGCAAAATAGTGGATATTTTTACGTAATTTGGCCCAAAACTGTTATTTAAATAAGTGCACACCAGACATGTAGTGTGGAAATGTGCCGTGGTTTCATCTTTAACAATCCAACTCATATGTTTGTCATGCTTTTTATGTAAAATCTCAATCGTAGTGTTTTCCTCTGACGTCTAGAAGAAGCATCAA
This sequence comes from Epinephelus moara, assembly GCF_006386435.1. Taxonomy (NCBI): domain Eukaryota; kingdom Metazoa; phylum Chordata; class Actinopteri; order Perciformes; family Serranidae; genus Epinephelus; species Epinephelus moara. Next base: position 22,070,795 of record NC_065517.1, on the reverse strand, counting down.
ATGGAAATACTCACGCAAAGTATCATGGAACTGCCATGAAGTACAAAACTTGAGTATCTGTAGGCTTCTTTCCACCACTGGATTATAATGCAGGACTATGAGGTGACAAGGACAATATTCTGTTTCCAAACTACTTCAGAAAGATAGAAAGACAGTCACACTTTGTATTTAGTTTTTTGTTTTTAGGGTTTTACGACTGTGAGATTTCTATTGTTGCACACAGATTCAAGCCTGGAGCACTCGCAGTCCCTTAACCAGAGGCAGGAGTCGCTGGCACTGGCAGTAATCCCACCTGCCATCATTTATACAGCTCCGCAGAGGACCGGCTTGGAAAAGGGAAATAAAGGTGAATAATGGTATCCAGCAGGGCTCTGGCTGAAAAAGTCATATTTCAGTTTTTACAGGTGATTTGTAGATCAAATGTGTGCTTTTTTTTTCTCCCTCCACATATTCAGTTTTCAGTCCTGACCGTCTACAGTGAGCTATTCTGCACTGATATGAAACTAACGTGCGTTTAAAGCTGCAATTTGTGCTGCAGGTTAATGTTTATGTGCCGGCTCTCTCCTCTGAAGAGCATACATAAAAATGAAGTGGTGAGTGCATTAAACACACACGTGATTTAAAAACAAGGAGACGGTCGTTACCATTGAGGGGGAATTTAATAACAGTAAAACAATAACTTATAAAATAATCAGACTGCAGGATTATTCCTTACGTCTGGTGCAAACTCTCTGAAGTCAGTCGTACAGATTTGGATGTTTACAGAGGAGTCCCTGTTATTGTGCCCTGAAAAAGAAATCTGTGCGAGCTCTGCAGACACTTTAACTTCTGTGTGAGTGTGAGTGTGTGTGGGCAGGCAGACACTGAAGCTAAATGTAAAGATGTTTCTGCACAGTAGAAAAGGTGCAAGGAGTTTTAGGAAATTATGACAGTTATGCTCTTTTGATGCTTGGCAGTAATTATAATATATATATTTACTAATATCCATTGATGAATTTAAAGGCATAATACAGAAAATGGTGACAGAGACAGATGCTTGTTGTTCTTGAGTTTGAATAGTTGTTGTTTTATTGTGGATTTTTTTGTATTATATGTTGTATTTGAGGCATTTTAAATGTGTTTTGACTGGCTGCTACCTCGGCCAGGTCTCTCTTGTAAAAGAGATTTTCAATCTCAGTGGGACTTCCTGGTTGAATAAAGGTTAAATTAATAAAAATAAAAATAATAATATTGAAGGAGGCAAATTATATTAGAAATAAATATAAAGAAAAAAAACTGCTATGCTATGACAGACAGCCACACACCGCTGTCTGAAATAATCATTAGCAAATGCCGTCATTAATATAAATAAACATAACAAATTGCCATTATTATTACTACCAGTTCTAGTATTATGGTGCACTGCAGTTGTGCATGTGATTTGTCCAAGTAGTGTTGCCGTACCCCAGCAGGAGCTGTTTCTTGACTGCTGTGGGAAGGTGCAATCAATGTCAAACTCTGCACTGTCTTTATTTTAGTACTTTCAAATGTATTAAAAAGTGTAATACTAGAATGTAATGTTATGTAGGCTACATCACAATCGAGTTTTTGTGAAGTCTTAGTATGTCATATAAAAAAATATTAAAATCTCAGAGCATAGCATTCCATAAATAGTCATTAAAATATCATTTTAAAATGTCAGTGTGTCCCCTTTTCTGTGCAGTCCTCAGTCATATGCTGGTTCCCTAAAGTGGCAGTCATTCTCGAAACTTTGAGACATGACATGATCAAAGAATTTTTTTGTTTCAAATTGCTTTAAAATTCTCTGTTTAGCTGTTTAGTTGCTAAAAATGTCTCCCCACCCCAGACCCCACTCCTCTGGAGGGTTGGGTTGCAGAAGGCATGGATTGAAAATGGCCCCCCTCAATGTTCCATACATGATTACGGCCCTGCTCTGATGTCTGATGTCTGATGTTTTTTTTTCCTCCTATAATTCAAGTTTTTATTGGTTTGAAAGCCTCCGTACATGCCCTACATATTTTATTTTCCAGCCATACAAGAATACAAGGCACATATTTTTTATATCATGGAGGTGGACTCCAGTACATAAAGAACAATTAACAAATGAGTCCAGAAAGAAAGAGAAGAAAATAAACTAACAAACAAAAACATGTCGCACACATATGTCCTCATACATCACTCTACAGGGTCACATGATCACAGAGCAGGTTCATAATTATGTAGCCCTGTCCTCCATTTTGATATGAGTCCAGGAGACACTCCTTTCTCCTGATCACCATTTATTCTACTGAGCAGACATTCATAAGATGCTGTTTCCACCATTGCATCAACCCATTCCTCTGTAGTGTCTTAGAATATCTTGACAGACAGTTATTAGCCCCACAATAATGACAGAAAATGCGCACTTGGATACGTTTGGTCCCTCAGGAAACACAACTTTAAACCAAACAAACAACTTCAAATTTCTAAACTATATTCCCATATACAGTGCAGAAAGGCTTCTATTTCAGTTTTGCATCTCCAGCAGCTATTGTTATTTAATAACTTCATGCTTTGATGTCATAAAAATCCTAGTAAACGTCAGTGGCACGAGTTTTACGCACGGCTTTCTTACCACCATTTACTGATGATAATAAGTCAGGAATTAAATTTCCAAAACAGCAATACAAGCAGCTAATGCTTTCACACTACAGCAGCGACAGAGCCTGTAGTGTAAGAGCCTGATCCGAGGCCTGTGTGTGTGCATGTGTGTGTGTTTTTTAATGCTTCCCACTGAGAAGCTCATCAGCACCTGAAATAACTCGAGGCGTGCTGCGTCTGCTACATCCTCTTCCCTGGATTGTTTTGACTGCATGATGGAGGGCAAACGTTAAAATCCTCTATTTCTAAATTTAACCCGGAAAAGTGTCACTCGAAAACAGCATGATAGGAGGCAGTCAGGGTCATCGGCGCTTCCGGCCGCATGAATCAAGACTAAATGAATGCGGGGCTTCAGAAGCCATTGTTTCAACACATGCGGGAGAAACATGCGATCGGGGAGGGAGGGAGGGAGGGAGGGAGGAGGGGGACACTATCAGTGCACGACATTTTAATGTTAATTGACAGACAGAAAAATATGTGAACTTAAACTTGGAAATTATAAATGTTACTGCAAAAATTAAACGTGTGTTTTGCCGTTTAAGCCAAATTAATTAACTCAAAAGCTGCAGGAATTTTTTAATCTGCAACCCTACTATTAAAATCATATTTTTCTCATTGGCCCCGACCCAACGTGTGAATCTTGAGGGGCCTCGCGGATGGTATCGCCTCTGAAGTTAATTGTGTTTTGCTTTTAGAGGGGAATAGGTTTCCTCTGTTTATTATGAGCATGGGGACGGATTTGCGTCACCGTGCAACTTGCAGGTCGAGATAAAGTTGCACAAATATTGAAAAAGGGAAGTTCTAACAGTCATTATAAAAGTCGCCCCCTCCGCTCCGGAAGAAATAAGGATTTCTGCTGTATCCTAAAATACTAAAGCAGGTTCTATTTCGGGGGCAAATCTAGCAGGAATATCCGCTCATTTAACACGAATCACAGCCCATCAAAAACAGGATGAGTGGAGCTAATAGAGGCTCTCCTGGGCTCGGGGTCATATGATTACACTCCCATTCTCTACTCTTCATTATTAAATATGTGTTAGAACAATTTTATATAAGCATATGGCGTGTTTTTCATTTAATTTTGTCCATGTTTTTGCATTTAACTTTATTTTTTGTGATTAAAACTGACAGATAAAAGACTTTTCTGAGTATATTTGCACTCCACAGAATATTTTCGCCTCTTATTATTTATTTCCATAAAGAAAATGGAAATTTACGCAAGAGTCTTAATGTTTTTGCGCGCGGTGACGGGTGTGGGCTCTCTTTAAGTGATCAATCCATCATCTCAGGATCAAAATTGCTCCGAAGTGTCCCGGTCGTGTGTGTGTGTGTGTGTTGGTTACACATCATCCTCATTTGTAAGGGCGTGATGTGAGCGAATGCAACGCGTCCATTGGCTCAGAGAGCGACCAATCAGTGTCAGCTTTGGAACTTCAGAGTGGAACTGAAGGGTTTGGATTTCAGAGTTGGGAGAGCGATTTTGGCACTGGCACAAAGAGGACGGTCATCTATCCCCCCCTTAAACGCCATCCCTGCTTTTTTACATGCCTGTCCGTTTATACCCTCTTCTGAGCAACAATAAGAGGCGTTAGAGGCAGCGGGATGTACACGGCCGGGCTCAACCCGTTTTACGCGTCAAACTTTAGCCTCTGGTCCGCGTACTGCGCGGGGGGCTTCGCTGTGGATACCATGAAGAAACCCTCGTTTTGCATCGCAGACATTTTGCAGGCTGGGGATGCGGAGAACATCCCGGGGTCGTCGGCCCTCGTGGTGCACATGGGACACCACCACCACCACCAGCACCGCGCGCAGCACGGCCACTCCGGCAGCTCGCCGCTGCGCCCTTCTCCCGTCGCGCCGGAGCCGTCGGTGTACGGCGCGAGGGTGAGTCCGGCGTCTCCTTACCACAGACACGGACTACAGCTCACATCGGTCTCCAGGACTGCTTTTAACTCCCAGCAAGCTCCACCGCCTTCAAGCAAAGACCTCAAATTCGGAATTGATCGGATATTGTCGACGGACTTTGATCCAAAGGGCAAAGAAAAGTCGTCGTTAAGAGGTGAGACTTTATTACGCAGTGAATTTCCAAGCAGATATGTGGTGTTTAGAGAGAAGCTTCCTGTCATGTCAGCCAAAAAACAGCAGAGATGTTTTATGTCATTAAAGTTGTCTTTTATTAAGTAGCACAACATATCCAAACTTTAGAAACTGAAAGAAACTTGAAGCAATGACTTGTTCACAAAGAAGTACGAGCCCTCATTTAGGGAGCCCTAAACTCCTCTGCTTTTTGCCCCCTAACCAGAGAGGTCAGAGGTCAGGATCAGCTGGAAGTTTGCTCAAAGACACCTTAGCAGCCACACTTTGAATCTGTTTGATGGTCTCTCTAAATACTGAAGCCCATCATCTCTCGCTTTGCAACAGATCTCACATCCATCGTTAGCTCGAACCATCAGTCAGGGATCCACGTCCCCATTCAGCCTCCGGCCAGCCAGTACTTCTCCTCCATAGACCCCGGGATGAGCGACGCGTCCTCCATGATGAGTTCACTAGGCAGCAGCAGCAGCAACAGGCATTCAGGCCAGCATCAGTTTCAGGACACCTTCCCAGGTAGTCACCACATGTAGGACTGTGTAACAGACAGGAAACTGGCCCCGTCCAGCTCTCTGTTTTGGAGGTGTGAGACACCTGCACTGCATGCTCCTCTGGTTTCTCTTCTCTTTTAAAACCCTCATGTCCTGCTCATGTCTTTTAGGCCCGTATGCCGTCCTCACGAAAGACACCATGCCACAGACGTACAAGAGGAAAAGGTCGTGGTCGAGAGCAGTGTTTTCGAACCTGCAGAGGAAAGGGCTGGAGAAGAGATTTGAGATACAGAAGTATGTCACCAAGCCAGACAGAAAGCAGCTGGCTGCCATGCTCGGGCTCACAGACGCTCAGGTGAGAAGCAGTGTTAAAGTTGCACAGGCGAAGAATTATGTGTACAAGGTGTGTTATTTTTGTCTCCACATTCAAACAACAGGGTTTATTCTGCAGGCCTGCAAAAACAAATATGCAAGATAGCTTCCCTTTATTTTCTTATCTTATTTTATTTTACCTTCCAACCAATTTAAATTGTCGTATTTTAATTTTTTGTATGGTTTTGTTGTAGTTTTATTGTCATATGTCGTGTTATTTACTGTATGATAGTGCAGTTTGTTGATTATTTACTTTGAATACAGGCCTCAGGAAGTAGTTGTTGCCCTGTGAGAATCCACATGAACAATAGAACAATAAAACCGCAGGGCCGCGGCCAAGATTTTAGAAATACTGAGCTCACGAGCCCCCCTAACCCCCCCTTAGAGAAACTGACCAGGCATAAAAAATAATCACATTTAGTTTTTTTTATTGTTTGGACTTTATATTTAATAATTCTGTTGGGGTTTTTTTAGTATAAATTATATTTTCTTTCATCTAAATGCTGCCGTCTTCACTCCTCAAGCACCTAAAAATATTTGACACCATATTAAATACCCATGGTGTGTGTAATCGGCCGCAGGATGCTAAATCTGCAAATTCCCAGAGATGCTGAACACTGACTCCAGTGTCCTCACGTAGCTCCGGCCCTGACAAACCAATGAAATAACATGAAATTAAAACCTCCATATTTGAAGGAGGGTTGCATTCACATCATTTAGATCTATTAAAATATCATTTATAAGCCTCAAGGATTCAAAAACATTCTTACAGTCATTTTCCTATACAGGAAATTCACATGTTTGCGACCTGCATTCTTCCACAAGAGCTTTATGGTTAAAATAAATTCACAATATTTAACAAAAGTGCCTCAGAGCTCTAAATTCAGATGTTTAATTTGAGATGGCAAAGCTGCATCACAGCCGGTGCGGCCTGATTGGCTGAGAGACGTCCCAGTGAGATCTCACCATATCTCGAGCTGTTGTTTACATTTCATCACACTGTACAAACGTCAGAGCCACTTAATCTCACCCAGCAGCATGTCAGCTGTAATGACACCGGACACAGATTATCTCATATTGTCTCTATTTTACGTACATTTGAAAATAGATTTTGCTCACAGTAGCAACATATTACATATTTTTATCCCTATATTTTGACTTCTTTTTTGCAGCTGTCCTGGCCTGGCCCCCTGAAATATGCGTATTTTTGTTTATTATAAGAGCGAGGAAAGAGTGAGCAGAGTATCCAAATATATTTAAAATGATGTGCTTATACTTCCTGTTTTATATTCCCTATAATAAGGCCTATCCTGTGCGCAAATGTGTCCTTGAACTTCAAGGAAAATGTGGGACTTTAAATATAGGCATGCGTAAAAATGCTGCAGTTGTGTCACTGAATTACGCACAGGACCACTGTGATAAAAGAGTGTCTGTGTGTGTGTTTCCAGGTGAAGGTGTGGTTTCAGAACAGACGCATGAAGTGGAGACACTCCAAAGAGGCCCAGGCTCAGAAGGACAAGGAGAAGGAGCAGCCGGACAAGTGCGCGTCAGAGTCCGGCAGCAGGGAGCCAAAAGAGCCGGCGGAGGAGTCCGAGTGTGAGAGCGACGCGCGGAGCGAGTGCGAATCCGACGACGAGGCTCCGGAGGAGGAAAACTCTGACGGACATTTGGACATTAGCGAGCAAACGAACAAAACCAGCGTGATCATGAGCGGCAGCGGGCCGGCGAGCGGCGCGGAGGCGGCGGCCGCGGTCACAGACACGGAGGCCGCACAGATACTGATATGAAAGCAGCGTTATGAACATTAAAGATAATTATTATTTTTTTGGGCAGAAGAACGACAGTGATGTTAAAACGCATCTGGAGTGTTAATGCAATAACAAGACATCTGCAACAAGTCAGGCCTGTATCTGTCTAATTCCTGGGAACAAGTGGAGCATCAGCACAGTATTATTTGTTCAGTATTACACTTTATTTTAAGCCCAGACACAAAATTAACAAGTTAATTTTATTTTATTTTACCTATTTTTTCCGTCTCTGTTTAAGACTCCTATAATAAAACCACAGGCTATTTTTAAATGTTAAAAATCCGACTTCCGGCCACCTCCAGTGTCTCCTTACTGTCGTTTTCCTCTCAAGAGCTTTGGTGTGCATCATGTTTTCCTCATCTGGAGGAAATAAGCGGTTGTGAATTTTTATTTTGTAGGTTATGAACCACTCGTTTTCACGTGATAAATGAAATCTCAGAACATCACAGCAGTGTTCATGTATTATTTGTTTTTGTTTTGTCTGGATATATAGATGTGCTATTTTGTTAATAATAATTTGCACTGAAAATATTGTAAATAAAATGTTTCTTACTTTGAAAATCGGATTACGTTGCATTATTATTATCATTATTATTGCTATAATATTGTAGGAATTCGCAAGCTCACTCATCAGGAGTCAATTATTTGTTGTAAATTGGCTTATTTTATTTTTGGTTTTAAAAATACTATTTTTTAAATTTATTTTATTGCTTTGTTTTTATTTGCTTTTACATTTCGTAAAAAAAATAAGAGTCAACAATAATTTAAAATAAACAGGAAATCAGCGAGAAGTTGCATGCACGTAAATATTGAACAAATTATTTATTTATATTATTATTATTACTATTATATATATATATATATATATATATATATATATATAATAGTAATAATAATAATATAAATTGCAGCTCCCATGCAAGATGTGGTGGTTTAATAAATAAATAAATAGTAATTAAAAAAAAAAAATACTGGAAACTGCAGCTTCCGTGCAAGATGTGGTGGTTTAATAAATAATTATTATTTATTTTTTTTATTTTTTTAAAGTGGAAACTGCAGCTTCTTTGCAAGATGTGGTGGTTCAATCCACACAAATAAATACTAAAAGTAACTTGCAAATATTATTTATAAATATGCAGATAGTCTAAATAAGTAATATGATTGTGGTGTTATTTTTACTTTTATTTAAAAGCATTAAAACAAAAAAGAAGAATTTAGAATAAACGTAATTTATTAGTAAAACCAGTGGGAAAAAATACGTTTTTTATTATTTGGGTCAATAGAAATGGAAAAACAGTGTAAAAAGTTGGAGTGGCCCAAATAATACCTCCATGATGAATGTATACATCTTGTCCTTTAAGCACATTAATGTAACTCCTGCGTGAGGATGTTGCGGCCCTGACAGCGCAGAAAGCGAGAGAAGAGGAAAAATAAGAAGCAGAAGAGGGTAATTTATAGTTTGTATACATTGACTGGCTCCAGATAGCAGCGACGACCCGGATGAGTATATTTTATGTATCCAGACGCAGATACAATCAACATCTCGTGCTTTTATAGCGCTGCTCATAACCTCCCTCTGCAGCCCATGCACAGTCCTCCTCAGATCTCTTCTTAATGTGACTGAAAGAGGACCGTGCGGTGTTGAAATGTCATTTCCCAATCAGCCTTATGCTGAAGGTCAATGGTGACAGCTCAAGATTTATACGACAGGAGAAATCTACATTATTGCTGCAACAGACGTCCAAAGCGCGCACATGCGCAGCACAATTAAACCCCTTTAAGGATGTTTAATGACATGATGTCATGACTCGCTCCCTCCCTGTACATGTCTATTAACTTTATCTGTGTCTGTCAGAGTAATTATATTTTATAAGTGCACGTAAATCTGATCATTGTCAGTCCTCTAACTGAGCTGCAGCTCTATTGTCTTCACACAGATCAATATTCACATGCAGTCATCATAATTGTCAGATAGGTTGCCCAATGTAAAAGCATTTCTTGTGCAAAACCGTGATGATTTATCCTGAGTAAGTGTTTTCCAAACCCAGCTGCAGGAAAGTGTCACAGAGATTGTGTAAGATAAGAGGTTAGTGTGTGTGTGTGTGTGTGTGTGTGTGTGTGTGTGTGTGTGTGTGAATTTATTCAAGAGCTTCAGTGGCTCCCACAGAATATTATCGTTCTGGGGGTTAATCTGCAACAATCTGCCTCAGCTATCAGGAGGTTTTATGATGGAAAAAATAACCCTGATGGAGTTTGGTGCAGCTTTCACTCAAGTTGAATTGGGTTTATATAAAATAAACAACTATTACAATGTCTCCTAAACACCAGTGCTGGAAGAAGTATGCAGATAAACTTCAGTAAATAGCCCTGCAGTCAAATCTTTACTTTAATGAATAAAAGTATTGGCATTAGATGGTGCTTAGAGAATAAAAAGTAAAAGCAGGCTGCTCATATTGCGGAGCTGCTTCTGTCAGCAGGGCCGTAACCAGGCTTTTAGAAATACTGAGGTCATGAGTCCCCAAATGCACCCAACACATTACTTATAGTGTGCATTTATGTCACTTCCATCTGCAGTTTCTTTCTATGTGGTTTTTGTCTACAATATATCATATGACCTGTGTCACATGACCTCTACACCAGTTCTTAAATTGCACACCTGATTCCATTGCATTTTACACCCTGATGGAGACTCTAGTCGAAATGTGTCGGTTTATTCATGTATTAATAAAAGATTTTTAATGGTATACTATGGACTTTTACATTGAATGAGCTGGCCTGTTGTTTTTATCTTTAAGGTGTAGATTATTTTGGCTAAACAAAGAGTAGGTTTTTATATCTAATTTTTCATTTTTAATTTGAGTTAGTTGTGTAGCCGTAGTTGTAGTTTTTGAGCTGAACAAGTATATTTACTCAACATTTTAAATCGAATTTTTGTTTCAAATCTTTCTCTATATTGCTTGGAATAAATTCTGGCTAGTCTTTTATTTATCGGCCCAAAATTCAAATTTAAGTCAGATAGTACTATAATCATAATACTTATCATGTGTAAGTTTTTAATTGTATAATTTATGCTCCACACACATCGCCAAAACACCCACATTTCTAGAAAAATAGGGGAGACCGGGGTCAGTTGGGACATTTTTTGTATCATCATGAGATAATCTTCCCTCGCTCACAGACTGCTTCAGGGGTGTAACTATAGACAGTGCAGGCAGTGCGGTTGCACTGGGCCCCGTGGGGTGGAGGGGCCCATAGAGAGCGTGGTCCCTTGCAAGTGATTCAGATTGCCACCTTGAATTTATTCCTGTGTTCAAAGAGGAATAATGAAAGAAAGACTGTGCCTGATTTAAAAATGGTGCCACTATTTATGTCCTCAAAAAGGCAAACCCATGTACGTCATGGCTTACTCTTTTATTTATTTATTTTTAAACAGTCAGTAGCTAGTTAAAACAAAATAATATGCTTTTTCTACATACGCTTCAAAATCTATAAATAAACTATAAAAACAATTCATTTAAATGTATGTTGATGTTGTCCAATCAAGTCTCTATTTGTGTCAAGACAATACATGCGACAACATGCTGTAGGGCCCATCATAGTAGTGTGCACTGGGGCCCGTCATAACGCCCTTACACCACTGGACTGCTTAAACACTATTGAAAATATATTGATCCCTAAGCAGATACAGATGTTTGCTAACAATTTTTTGGAGTTTTTTAGAGGCCAGCATAAGAGTGTATTTTCTCAAAATTCTGCATCCATGGGTTGGTTGGTACACCTTGTTCTGGGTTGAAAGAAATATATATTCAAATTTAAAAAATAAAATGCAGCCCGTGGATTTGCAATGCCACTTGTTCACACATTTATTTATTTATTTATTTAAAAAAAAAAAAAACATTTGTCTTTTTTTTCCGTAAATTACTGAGATAGGTAATTTGGCTTTCTTCCGAGTCGTCATTTCAGTGGCAGCTACCAGCTCACTGTGGCCATATGTTTGTGTAGGTTATTGAGTTTGTTTCATTTTTGAAAACAAAAGAGTATTTTTACACTGAGGTGTTGCTACTTTTACTTAAGTCAAAATTTCTGAGTACTTCCTCCACCACGGGTGCAGCTGTTCCTCAGGTTTAGTCAGCGCCACATAAAATAAACAACCTTTCCACAGCTTCACAGGAGGATGCAGATCATTTACTTATGTAAGAGTAACACCACCACACTATGACAATAATCTATTACAAGTAAAAGTAAACATACTATGCAGAAAGTTAAATATTATTGCTGGTCAAGATGGAGATAATGTGTATATATTATTTGATATTTTAATCTATAACCATTATATTGTGTAAATATATGTAGTGTTTTTTATATGCAGTTTGTAGAGATATAGGTGGCTGAGTAAAAAGTATAAAGTAGCATAAAATGGAAAAACTCAAGTACCTCAAAACTGCACTGGATGTACTTTCCTCCACTGTCAACCATCATGACGTCATTTCTTCTGTTTACAACCTCTGCTGAACAATGTGAAAGAACAAAGACCCTGACATGCAGCATAATGTGATGGCTCTGTACTTTTCATAGCATTATATCTCCGTCAGGAAGCCCAAAGCCCTCTGGTATTTGTTGTCATGTTAGCAGCAACATCATAGTGAGTGACCCAAAAACCCGGACCACCACACACTCCCTCCACTATGGGGTCCACTTTCCTCTCCTCCGGAAAGAGGACTGACCCCCCGAGAGCTGCAGTTTTTCCGTTTTAGCTTAGCATCTTGAATTTCACTTTTCATTTTCCCCTTCTCCTCCTGGCTTTACAGTAATACCTGCTGCTGCTGCTGCTGCCTTTTGGAGTTATTTTACCCCCAAACTCACAGCACAGCTTCTCGTAAACCAACTCCACGGTTATGAAGTGGATGGCACTCGTCTTAATCTTCACTTTTAATTCACGCTGGATGAAAAGTTGTCAGAGTTATGATAGCCAGTTTCCATGGAAGGCAGTAAAAAGCCCCGGGCACTTTATCAACCCAATATTAACTGTTAAACGCTCACATATTAAATGTCTGGGTGGGTTGAGTCTCGAATTATGCTCGAAAAGCTATAAATTACATTAGTATTTGCAAATGTACAATAACAATAACAATCCAAACGCTTAACATAATACTGAGAGGCCTTGATTTGTGAACTGTCCTAAGAACTTTTATGAGCAGGATAGGAGAAAGTCCATCTGGCCTGTATTTAATGTCAGCCTTTCCCCCTCCATTAAAAGCTGTCCTATACGTCCCTCTTGGCAACTCAGGACAGGGCAACCCATAAAACAAACCAGCCTCGCAGATTTCGCCAATATTTAACGCTTTGAAAAAGTAACTGTGTAAAACAAATTACCTCTGCGAGAGCAGAGGAGGGGGTTTCTGTCTGCGGGGGTTGAGGGATTAACGTGACTAAAAGCTGTGACGTCTCCGGCGCTTTGAGGCATTATCTGTGAAGTTGTTTGATAGGCTGATGGAGATTTCTCCACCATTGGCGTAATGCATCAGAAGAGGCCTTCGAGGCTGCAGCCCTGCCGGAGGGAGAGGGGGGCGACAAAGCTTCGACATAATTCAACAAGTGCTTGAGAAAGTGCAGCAGATAAATGCAGCGTGCAAGAACTTGGAGGCTTAGTTTGGTAATTCTGCTCCTTTGGGAGGTGATGACGGTGATAATGACGATGTGAACATCCCGAGAATATTATTGTGAATTCACTTTAATGCAGCAGAGGAAGGAGTGCTCAGATCCTCATGTTAAAGTTGCGATACCACAGTGTAAAATACTCCACTGTGAGTACAAGTCCTGCATTCAAACCCTTACGTAACGTACAAGTGTTATTATAGTCAAATGTGCCTAATGTGCCTTAAACTATGGGTGGATTATGACACAATGGGCCCCTGGGCACAGATGTGGAAAAGGCCCCTCCACCTCTCCTCCACAGACACACACAGAGTTTGTGGTGGTTTGCATCTATTCGTGGTCATTTTGTGTCTCCTTGAGGCAATTTTGTATCTTTATTTGTGTCTTTTTGTATCAATTTTATACCTCTCTATTATTGTTTTCCACTTTTTATGTCATTGTTCAGTTACTTTACATCTCTTTGTGGTCTTTTTGTGTCTCTTCCTCGTTGGTATGTGTTAGTTTGAATGATATTTTGCAGGTGTGGGGCCAGGAGGGCCCTGACACTGGGCCTTAGCCTTTTCAGTAATCCATTTATGTGCATTAGAATGATGTCTTTCAAATATACTATCGTCTCTCACGTCACTGGATTATTATGTACCAACATGTATGAAGCATTTTAATGCTGTAGCTCTAGAACTTTAACTGCTGTTTCTTTGACTAATGACGTGCTTGTGCTTGTAAACAAACAAACATTTATCTGTTTAACCTGCAGGTGTTATTGTGGTGAACAACATTCTTGTACTGTTGTTGGAATTTTCAAATTTTCCCTCAGCACTGCACGAACGTACGCTGGACACCAATCTCCTCCAGCTTGCTTGCAATGTCACCAAATGCACGATCTTCTTACTCCTAACTGAGCAGTGCTTGTGTTTCATCAGTAGACCAAGCACTCGCCATTCTCTTTGATTTTCTTGAGACATAGTTGAAACTGATGACGTATCTGCTGTGTGTATCCGCTGATTAATGATGATGAAGCCAATCTGACGTCACGGCAACCCGCTTGTAGGTGGTCGAGCAGGCTTTGGCTGAACTCCAGAGATGGTTCATTTTGTGTGTAACTTGGCACGTTTAAAGGTCCAGTCTGTTGGATTTAAGGAGGATTAACAGGCAGAAATGGAATATAATATTAATAACAATGAATCATCGCGCAGAAGAAAGCACGCATCTACTCCTTGATGAGAGGCTCATGCTCATGACAGTGTGAGATGTAAACATTAATGGCGTCCTCCTCGGCTGAGCTGTAACATTAGCTAGCGCTAGCTAGCAGTAGATGCACACTTCCTTCTGCTTGGTCATACAGTTTGTCGGTGTAGTTTGGTAGAAAAAAAATAGTTCCTACATGAAACTGCTCACAATAAGGTCTGTGGATTATCCTGAGTAACTGGATCATGATTTCTGGAAAGAGACATTGCTGATGACGTAGAATAATGACGACAGATGAAGTTGATATTTTGTTGGCTTTCAGTTGAGTTGTGAAGTAACCAAAATCCAACATCTTCCAAACGTACCATGCCCATGTCATCTTGACGTTATATATGGACATTTCGACATGAGGTATGGAGACCGAAATCCAGCGCCTACCCAACATCATAATGTTAACATCCAAACAATGTAAGAGTCCAGTGTCTTTCTGGTGTCATATTGACATCCGGTGCTAGCTAGCTCAGTGTTGCTAGCTGAACTAGCAGTAGGTGCATGTTTCCTGGGAAACTGCTAAGGAGGTCTGTGGATTATCTTGAGTAACTGGGTCATGATTTCAGGAAAGAGACATTGCTGTTAAGTTTTTCAAATGTATTTTTTTGGTGCTTTGTTCACCACAAGCTGAGTGCCGTTTAGTCCCATTATATTGGAGAGAAGACAGACATCTCTACGGTCAATATCTCCAACACCAAAACAAGCTGGACTGATAAATAACACTAGAGGTAAGAGGAAAAATATGTTTTTCTGATTTTGGGGTGGACTGTTCCTTTAACACTGGGTCAAAATAACCTTAGTTTGGGTAAATAATCCAACATATAAATAATGACATTAATACTTAGACTTACTAAATGTACTTTGTTGCATTCCACAGTTTTAATAAATTTCTAAATTATACCCTGAGTTTATTCGCCAACAATATTTTAATCCCTCCGACATAAATTAATGTTTTATGGCAATGACTCTAAGCAGAGGTGTTAATATTTGACTAATGTGTGTCACATTACAAACCCAGAAAATGTGTTCATCATCAGCGGAGCATTTTATTCGGTCACTGTTACTCCATGAGTGAGCGTCTACGCTGCGGAGGTGGCTCCGTTTCCTTCAGAGGTATGTTTGTTCCATCAAACGCTGATTTATGAGATCGGCTGGATGCTCTTTTCCTAAATGAGCTCTGAATCATCGGCTTGAGAGATGACTTCCTCCTGAGACTAGCAAAATATTATTACATGGTACGAAGCCTTAATTTGATAGCAGGCCAAAATGTTTCCAGCCGGCCCCGTCATTTTAATCCAATTCACTGGAATAACCAGTATCAAGTCCTTTATTTATGACCTCTTATTCAAAACATAGAGAAAGAGCGTGTGTTTGGAGTCAGAGAAACAGTCACACTGAGCAGCTCAGCGCCAACAGAGTTTATGTTTGATGTACTGGAGCAAAACAATCTGCAGAATATATAAGTGATATAGTTCCTCACGCTTCATATGACCCTTCAGTAAATATACTGTCAGCGTGTAAATCATGTTTTTGCTGAACGTTTGCACTGAGGGCTGTTCTGCAGCTGCACACGTACCAAACATGTTCACCAACACTGAAAGCTGAGCCCCTCATACAGAAGCTGTCGCCACATTTCCAAAAAGCCACATTATTGAGTGCTTTTTTAACATGGTCGCAGTTTCCAAGCATCTTGGCCTTGCTTTCAAAACCAGGCCCTTGCCAGCAGTTGGGAGTGGAGGAAGAGAGAGAGAGAGAAGAAAAAAAAAGACATCTCAAGTTAAATTTAAAGATGTGTTTCTCTTGGAAGCCGGGCTGCGCTGCCATAAACCAAGGGAGACATTTTCATGCTCCACATTTTTCATGGTTTCTCTCTGAGTTTCCTCCCTTCCTTTCTCACTCCACCTTGGCTCCAGAGTTACCTACTGCTGCACTGGCTGCGGACCACAGCCAGCGGGGCACTGTGGGGTGGCCAGTTCCTCCCTCTCGGGCCTGAACAGAAGCCCTCCCCCTCCTCCCCCACCTTCACCTCCACCAAAAAAGCTCTCCCGGTTGTCTTTGGATGGCTCTCACAGTGGAGAATCCCTCAGAGAATCCGCCACCTGGACAGCACTACTTAAGCTCTCTTTCACCACCCTTCTCAAATAATACACTGCTTACACACTCGGAGCTGATGGCCAACAGTAATCAGTTATAAGCTAAAAGTCCTCTGACCTACCGCCCTGTTTTTTAATGTGGCCATGAAGGAACCGTTTTATTGCAGACTGCAGACTGTTGTCTTGAGCCAACCCTGTGTGGTGTACGCTGTAATTTGTGAAGGGTGCAGAGGTTTGGTATTAATTAGGGCTGTGAAATGGCAGCGGTCCGACCGCCTGCCCGTTTCCATAGAGGCTGAATTCACTGAGTGATGCACACACTGGGAGGGGGATTATGGCCGAGCTCTGGCTGCCCGCTGAGATGCAAACACAAAAGAGAGGATGTAAAAAGCACTTTCATTTCACATGACCTGTCATCAGCAGCAAATTTTCACTCTGCTCTCTGAAGCCGGGGCGAACTGCTTGCGGCTTTCAAACTAACCGTATGTTAGAGTCCAGGCATCAGATAGAGTTGACGTTATGTGCGTGCAAATGAGAGAGTTGCTCGCATATTCAACCTCAGCGCTGGCTCCCAGGAGCATGAAATTATTATTTCTCTCGGTGATGAGAATATCATGTTATGAGGTTAGATTTTAGGGTTTATGTACAAATTTCAAAGTGGGGACACCGTAAAAAAAAAGAAAGAAAGAAAAGCTGATTCAACTTGAAAAACTAAGCTCCTCTGCTGCATTAAAAATGTTAATTAAATGCACTAAAGTTGAACAATTAGTTTCAAGTTGTCTTATTAAATTTGTTTGCATTTTTATCATGAGAACAAACAATCATAAGTTAAAGGGGACCCTTTAAGCTTTTCCTTACTTCCTGTCATTTATACAGTGTTACAGTGATGTTTGGGTTGTTCATATGAAACATTGCCAAAGTTTCAAATAATGAGGTAAACATATGTAGAAGTAATTCCTGTGAGCAAAAACCTCAGGCCTCAGACCGCTCTGAAGTCTCTGTTTACATTTTTTTTCTACTTTCAAGACAAGTCAGATTGTAAAGGATTTCTTTATATGGTCATCTCCTCCAGGAACGCTACTGCAGCCTCCACTACTTCATGTAGCTACATGCTAATGTCAGGGAAACATGTGGCTGATGTTGTAAAATTCTCACTAGCTATGTTTCCATCCAAAAGTGATTCGAATCATTGGGAAATGCGCGTTAAAAGAAATACGAATCCTGTGTGTTTCCATTAAATGTACGGACTTTGGTGAAAACTACGAACTCGTACGAGTTTTCTGCAGAACTGGAAACAAAACAAATCTTGCATTCTTCTTCTTCTACGTTTTCAGGCGGTTGGCAACCAGCTTGTAAATACATTACCGCCTTCCCGACCCGGAGTGTGGATATCACCATGGAGAGAGGTGCGCTACGTCAGACTTAATTCGAACATAACTGTTTCCATCCCCCATTTTGCGAATCAACATTTTTTCGAATCAACCAAAACCTGGCTAAAGCGAACATATTTTAGTTTGTGCGAATCAGGGGATTTTAATTTGAATTTTGGTGTTTCCATCATAATTTTCCAATGCAATACTTCTAAATGCGCATCTAAACAGGCTGATGGAAACATGGCTACTGATTTCAGACAATATTCCTACTGGAACATGTCCAGTCATGCTGAAAAGCTTTTATTGGTGAATGTTCACGGTAAAAAGTGCCTTCACAGTCATTCCCCATCTGCGAGTACACTGCTAACGTATTCCGTTAGCATAACCATATTGCTGCTGTAACATGTCCTGTTATTTTTAGCTTTAATCTGTGATTTTTCATATTAAAAAGTGCCACTATTCTTTGTTTCGGTCAGTCCCCATCTGCGAGTACACTCCTAACCTACGTAGCTACATGCTTAAGTCAGGGAAACACTTAAATGGCCGATGTTGTAAAATTCTCCCTGATTTTGAGACATTCCTGCTGAAACATGTCCGGATGTGTTTAGAAGCTTTTATTGGGGATGTATTCGCAGTAAAATTGCCGATATTCTTTGTTACAGTCATTCCCCATCTGCAAGTACATTGCTAATGTACATCTAGCTACATGCTAACGTCAGGGAAACATGTAAGTTGCTCATGTTGTAAATTTCTCTAGCATTTCAGATCATATTCCTGCTGGAACATGTCTAGTTGTGCTTAATAGCTTTTATTGGTGATTTTTCACAGTAAAAAGTGGTGTCACAGTCATTCCCTGGCTGAAAAACCGTGGTTTTTACAAATCTGACACATTCACGAGTCAATTGCAGTCCATTCAGAATGGACCTGCAACCCACTTTTGGACCACCACCAATCAGTTGGGAACCACTGTATTAGATAACATAGCACGTTACCATCATTTAAGTTTTCTTTAAAGGGAAACACCACCTAAATTAAGAATTCTGGTATGCTATTTCCATGGCTGAGGAAAGATATATTTATGAACATGAGCTACTTTCTCTCAAAGCCAAAAGTAGTAAGCCTAAAACTTGTGATGTCACAGGGTATAAAGTCTGGAGCTGCTCCATAGACAATGACTGGGAGATTGATTTTGTTGACAGAATGTTTGTTTTCTCTTTTATACCCAAATGACTAATGTTCTCAGTCCTGAAACAGAAAATGTATCCATATACTCAGAACATTCCCCTGGGTGCTCTCAGCGTCATCTCATCTTCTTACCCAATTCATTGTCTATGGAGCCGCTCCAGACGTGATACTTGATGACATCACAGATTTGAGTTGGATTTAGGAGAGAGTTGTTCATTTTACTAATACTTTTGGACTGTCAGGTCACAGGAATAATGTGAATTTTGAAAATGGTTGAAGTTCCTCTTTAAACTAGAAATTAAATGATCTATTGAGAGTTTGAACTCCTCTCAAATGATTCATTTTGCTGATCATGTTTGTTTAGAAACTTAATTTAATGAGTTTAGTGAACTCTCAGCATCATTCCAAGTCAGGCCAACTCATGTTTACAAGTTCAGAATTTCTCTGAAAATGAAACTACAAATTAAGGTAAACTAATAAATCTTCCTGCACTACATTTCTGTCCTCAGAGCGTCATCAGACAAAGTTCATATAGATAAACAGCACCAAACATAAAAAGGTTTTCTGCTCTTATCCAGGAAAAACCCACCAATCAGAGGACGCCAGAGACACTTTGGTAATGTATACAAATTAAGGTCAATGAAATATAAAATAAACATACTGAGCTCATCCAAAAGTAAACATAGTAAATTTGCCAATATTATAGAAAGTAGGTTCCCATCAAAATAAGGCCCTCTAAGGACATTAGCTGAGAACATTTATTTCAGTCCCATAATTACACATTGTAGCCAATAGTTATCCTTATTATCAAAATACTTGGAAAAAAATAGAAAACAAATTGCATGAACAATATAGTGGGGCAACTGTGGCTCAGGAGGCAGATCATCCACTGATCAGAAACTCAGAGGTTTGATCTGTGGCTCCTCTGGTCTGCATGTTAAAGGGTGCTTTCACACCTGCCCTGTTTGGTTCGCTTCAATCAAACTAAAGTTCGTTTGCCCCCTAAGTGCAGTTTGTTTGGGCAGGTGTGAACACAGCAATCACACTCAGGTGCGCACCAAAACAACCGGACCGAGACGTTCTTGAAGAGGTGGTCTTGGTCTGGTTACAATCGAACTCTGGTGCAGTCGTTTGTGGTGAGAACGTGTTCCGACCTCGATCTGAACCAACTGCAGTCACATGACACATTGTTTGGGTTAAACACACGCCTCGTTTTCAAACTGTATGGTTTGACTAAAATGAACAATGACAGCAATATAGTCCACGATGAGCAGCGCTAAAATCAACCTGCGTAGTTGTCCCTCCATTGTGACATCAGAAAGTGTCACATTTATCTTGCAAGTGTACTTTTCTTCAGCATTTGGTTTACTTCCTGGATTTTTCCCACATGGAAATTCTGTCCAATCAAGAGCAGCTTTCTCGCACAAGGCATTTTATCTGGTCCGCTTGTAAATGCTGCCGTGAGAACATGAACCAACTCTAAGCAATTACCCACCTTTGTAACAAAATTAGTCCCTGATTCGGACCAGTGTGAGTGAACCTTAAGTATTCATGGGCAAGATACTGAATGTTTAACTAAGTAGCAGGTGGCACCTTTGAGTGGTTGAAAGTTTAGAGAGGCGCTCTCCATCCGTTGATAACCAATGTATATTTAAAAAAGACACCCTCAGTGCACAGAGGTTTCATGTTTGTCTCCCAGTCCAATAATAATTTTTGATCCTGTGCATCCCTAAGATTTAACGTTGCAAGCTGCACTTGAAAGTATTCAAACTTGCATTGAGTTAATGGTTACAGATGACTAAATTCATCTTAATTTGTATATTATCTTTTACAGTGATCACAAAACAAACTGTGTCACACTCAGGCAGAACCTGACACATGATGCAACCGAGGTCACCTGCGTGGCCTCTCTGAAGATACATTTTTTAAGTGTGCTGAGTATAGTCTGAGGTTTCCTCATTTCCCCTTTTCGGTGCTTATCGTGGCTCGCAGATGCCGTTTTATGGAGAACAGCTAAAACGAAACACCGCTCAGTGAACAACAAGATGAACTGCACGGCCACCCAATCCTGATGTCAAATGACTAACAAGGTTTTTGCCTCCTCATTCTGTACATGACAAGTCACCTAAACACGTTCTGCCTTTATCAGTTCAGATGTTATCGTTTAAAAAAGGAAACATCCAACTAATGCTTCATAACCTTTTATTCAATCGGGGTCATGCGGAGCTAAATAGCTCCTTTTAAAGGGCAAGTTTTCCAAGAAGCAACAATAAAAAGCCACATTTTAGGCTGAAGTTCTGCAAAAACACTTCATGCACACAGTGAGAGTGACAAAAGAAGAAATGAGGATAAGGAGACAGCTGACAGAAAGCTACACATTAAAACAGAGGCTACCCGTCTGCAGCGGACCACCCCAGGGACCAATCACAATCAAGCATGTCACTTGGCTCATTGCTCATGCTCCTTTTATCTGATCTGCACCTTATTATCTGACTCTGTGTTGTAGCATTAGACCTGGTCACACTCCATTATATATCCGAGTGTGTGTGTGTGTGTGTGGTGTCAACACTCTGGAGAACACACACTTTAGACTGATACTGATGGATTATCGAGGAATTCTTCTTCACGACTCTGCTTGTTAAGGGGAGGAGAGGGCAAGAGCGGGAAAATAAATAAGACGTCACTTCGGTTTATCTTGTTCTTGTTCCAAAATAAACACAGCCACGGCAGAGAGGGAGCTGCGGGGGCTTTTCGGTGCTGCTGAGTATTATACAGTCCCTTTGATCAAAACAATTTGGACCAAGAAAGCTGCAACACGCTTGTCACCACAGCAACCAGAGAGGAGCCACGCAAGCGAGAGTGAACAGGTGATTTATAGAAAGCGCTGCTCAGTTTCACATCCTTCCCACTTCCTTTAAACTGATTTAGCAGACAGATTTAGTTGTGGGTGAGAGATCATAATTACTGTCCCTATTTGCATCAGTGTGGTCACGCAGAATCCATTTCTACGACTGTAACCTTAATGCGCTTTAACAGAGAATATGATTTATGCTGCTTTAACAAGGGTCACATAGTGTAAGCTTCATGCAAGCCAGCGAGTACACTGTGACTTTCTTGTTCTGGTGTGTGTGTGTGTGTGCGCCTGATGTTTGCACATATTTAAGTGCATGTGAGTGCGAGCCCTGTAACCCATATGTGCAAGGGGTGAGAGTTCAGTTCCTGCAGGGTTTGTTTAGGAATATATGACACTGCACAGCTGGCCTAATCATCTGTGCATATCTGACTATAAAACTTTACCGAGCGTTGCCGGAGCCAGCTGCCTTTATCAGTGGAAATGGAGTTATTCCCACTGTGGACGGACGGAGGCCTCAACCCCAGATCTGCTGCTCGTCTCCCAGTGGCCCTCATCAGGAACTGCAGCGCTCGCTCTGTGTGAGGAGCATTTAGGCAGCAGTTTGTGAGTGCAGATGTAGAAAGAGTCACTTCAGTTTAACTGCACTCAGTCAAACCAAGGAAGTGACTTATGATGAGATAAAAGTTGTGAGTGGAAACACAATCTGAATTTAAAGTTTTCAATACACACGAGAGACTGTAGCTTAAAAAACAACAAAGATGTGAATATTGAATGGGTTTTTAATGGATCCAGGAATCACATATAGTGCATGTTCCCAAACATATACATAAACACAGATGGAGATTTTTGGGGAAGACACAGACACGTCCCCCTCAGTATTTAGAACATGTATATTTGTCCTCCCTTCCAATGAAAGCATGGCAGGGGCAAAAGACTCACCATAAATGGATGCAGAAAAGGCACAACATAGTGTATTAAAAACTCACCAGAATGAAGGAAATGAAGTGTTTGACGCTCCAGATTTTTTGACAGATGGCCCCCATACCCCTCCTTCTATATGTCCCCCCCTAGTCTTGAGTGCAATGAAACCTGCACTCTTGTACATGACCCTATACTTACACACAATACACATAGACACATCCATAAACACATGCACACAGTGTCTTTTATCTGTTCAGTTGTTTTAACATGAATTTTAAGGTCTAACTAAGGATGGCAGCTGCGGAGTAGCTTTAGATGCTCTATTTACTGTATATTACAGCTGTTGCATTACTTATAATTATGTAACTATGGGCGTCATGCAGCCACATTCTCTTAAATTTCTTTTTTATTTATGCCTTTATGCCTGCGCTAGCCATGGCTGGAGACATGTTTTCGGGTTGTATATGTTCCAGTCTCATGAATGTGATATCTTGAGAGAACGCTTGAGAGAATTTCTTTAAATACACAAATTTCCACTTGGACTCAACAAAAAATTATTAGAATTTGGTGGTCAAAGGTCAAGGGTCACTGTGACCTTACATCCATCTCATTCTCATGAATGTAATATTTTAAGGAGGCCTTGAGGGAATTCCCTCAAATTTGGCACAAACGTCCACTTGGACTCAAAAATGACCTTATTAGAATTTGGTGGTCAAAGGTCAAGATTACTCTGACCTCACAAAACATGTGTTTGGCCATAACTCAAGAATTCGTACACTAATTCTGAGAAAATTTCACACAAATATCTACTAGGTTACAATGATGAAGCGATGGCATTTTATATCCAAAAGGCCAAAGGTCAGCTTCACTGTGACATCATAATGTTATGCAAAGACACTTCACTGGCCATTACTCATTACTACTAATTCTAGTTTCATTTAATATTGTGTTAAGAGACAGAATAAGAGAAGTCAACTCCAGATGCACCAAACGTTAATTGTCCAAATCTGCTCTTACCCAGGTGTGCTAGATGATGGATCCCACTTGATCATAAATTGGAGGTGTGGTCCCAATTGTTAGCACTAGCACAGGTAATACCCCTAAACACTATATAAGGGCAGGTGCTGAGCCGTATGTATGCCCAAGAATTTGAGAGATGCTGTCACACAAAGTCTGTAAGAAGAAGAAGAATTACTGCATATTGCTTCCTGCACAAGCCCCAGTGTGTATTTGTTTTAGCCTTGTTACAAATAACTAAATAGATAAAAGCATCACTTCTGTTGATGTCTATTACAATGTAGGTCTTATTTTCATAGTCAGTAATAATGCTGACTCTCTAAAAAATAAGTCCAATAGGGCAAGAAAAATACGCTTTCAGATGATTTCAATAAGCTTCCAGTTTAACCCAACTAATTTGGAAGTGAAAACATAAGCAAATAGTAAAATTATTACTCAAACAGATCTTCGCTTGCAGACAGGATTCCTCCAACTTTGACCGACCTTACTCATTCTACTTGTTTACAATCTACTTGTGTTTCTCACCCTGTTGGACTTTGTTGTAGCAACATCTGTGTATTGCAAAATCTCAGTGTCAGCAATTACATCGGTGAGTGAAATGTCACCATAACTAATAAAAATGACAGCAAATGCTGCAAAAATAACACCCGAGTTGTAATAAATCTGAAATATTTTTAATCTGATGCTCTCATAGTGACCTTCAGTAGAGACTGTGCTGTCTTTTCATTGGATCTCTACCAGGACAGCAATTTAGACCGGGCTGCAGTGTGGTTTGATAATAGTCACACATTTCAATGTTTTTGGTCTTTTGGACATATTTAGTTGGGTTTTCAGTATTTGGATCAGCTTTTCAAGAAGGTAATCCAAACGTTCCGTCTTCTTGTAAAGGGGCAGTTCACCAAACATCACTTAAAGAAAATCCAAAGGGAGTGATATTACAAAGGTGGAGAGCCTGTTGACAAGGGATTTTTGGAGAACAATTACAAGTGCCTTAGTACTGCTAAGCACGAAAGATGGCTCCAAAACTTAAAGGGACAGTTCAACCCAAAATCAAAAACATGTATTTTTCCTCTTACCTGTAGTGATGTTTATCAGTCCAGATTGTTTTAGTGTGAGTTGCTGATTGTTGGAGATATCAGTCACAGAGATGTCTGCCTTCTCTTGGATTTAATGGAACTAGATGTCACCAGGCTTGAGGTGAAAAGAGCGCAAAAAGAATACACCTGAAAAACTCAACAGCAATGTCTCTTTCCAGAAATCATGACCTGGTTACTAAAGATAATCCACAGACCTTGTTGTGAACAGTTTCATGTCAGAACTATTTTCTTTCTACCAAACTACGCCCTCCAACCGTATCACCACACAGAAGGAAGAGTGTATCTACTGCTAGCTCACCTAGCACAACTGAGCTAGCTTACGTTACAGTTCAGCCGAGGAGGACGCCATTAATGTTTAATGTTTATCTCATGCTGTCATGAGCACGAGCCTCTGGTCCATGAGTAGATGCACACTTCCTTCTGCACAGCGATACTGGCAGGTGTAGTTTGGTACAAAGAAAAAGTCCAATTTAAATGGTCACAACAAGGTCTGTGGATTATCTTGAGTAACTGCGTCATGATTTCTGGAAAGAGACATTGCGGTTGAGTCTTTAAAATGTATTTTTGGCACTTTGAGCACCACAAGCTGAGTGCCATCTAGTTCCATTATATATGAGAAAAGACAGACATTTCTACGGCCTATATCTCCAACACTCTGCAACTCACACTTTGTAATGTCGCTCCCTTTGGATTTTCTTTTGGTGACATTTGGTTGCAAAAGCATTAAATGCATCAGAGGGAGTTTTTGTTTCCGGCAAAGGTCCAGCAGACATCAACGGCAGAGAACAGCAAGTATAAAAACTTCTTTCTGGATATAGTCTGATCCCTGATGGTGTCATATGAGTCAGCTAATACATGTCTGTTGAAAGTTTTTTCACAGTACAGTAGACTGAGATATCCTGACCATGCATAACTGTCCACCACTCTACTTCCCTCTGCTCTGCCTGTTCCTCCCTGCTCTCCTCTGACACACATCTGACCTCTGGTTCACAACATCCATCAGATCATCATTACAAAGTTGGAGGTCATGACCCGCACACTCCAATCACCACACCTCTGCCTCTTCCTGCAGTAACCCTCTGCTGTACACATACCCTCCACTTCCCCTTGCACAGAAAAAAGTCATCTGCTTCATAATGTTTCCCTCGACACAGGCTCGTGGATTGAGATATAAAGCGATCCTGTATGACTGCAGGAAACAGTCACAGGAAATGGAGATGCGCTGCGTCACTTTGAGTGCCACTTCAGGTTATTTATTTGGATGGATTTTTCTTTGTTTTTGCATGGGAATCCTCCTCCCTCCATCACTCTTTGGGTCCCAGAGTTGATGTCTGGGAGTTGGAGGAACAAGCCAGCAGTGTCATGTAGCTTGTTGAGGCTACAGGGAGGGATCACTTCCCTTCCCCTCATACCCCACCACATCACCCCCACCTCCTCCTCCTCTAAACAAAACCCCATGTGGGGAATCCAATTAGTTAATCTCACTCTTGACACACTTCTGCTTGTTTGCAGCACCGACACGCCATTCCTTCACAGATCCTCTCATAACAAGCTGTCGAAGAGCAGCGAGAGGGAGAGAAAGTCAGAGCTGCTCTAAGTGAGGCTATTGATTATGAGCCTTAAACAGACAGGGAGACATCTGGCTTCCATTACGGCCTGTGATGGGATACAGGGCTCCTCGGCAGCCGGCAGCACAGGCCACACGACGTACAGACACATGCTACGCAGCCTGTAATTACTGCCTATGGGATGATCTGGGGGAATAGGAGTGATGCTATGTCATCTCAAGCTGAAACAGGTTTATTGTGGATTTTCCATTATTCAAAGGAGCTTGACTGTTCAATTTATCTCGACCTGTCCAACTGGTGGATGACTTAATTTGGTCTTTATGAAACACGGCTGTGTCCTGTATATAATAGGACTTCAACTAAAACAAGACTTCAACTAAAACTTCGCTACATTTCTTGGACTGTAAAATGTGCCCACCACAAAAAAAGTAACATTTTCAGTTTGCTTGTGTTGTCTGGATAGCAGCGCAAAACTATAGAATGTATAAAATAATGGACATCGCCACCGTGACGTCACCCACTGGTATGTGGACTTCCATTTTGAAACCTCAACTAGAGGGTGAAGCTGTGGAGGAGCGAGGGGTGGATCTGACTCAGAGACTGTAGCAACACCTCGCAGACAGCCTGTTAAGCAAAGTGACCACGTATAATTGCAGATTATATGGAAATTAACCACCCTACAGTTGTCCTAGATGTTGAAATTAGCTTTAGAGACCAAAACTGTTTTTTGTACCAGGCTATAAACATGTTTATTTCTGCTGTATAGTTGAGCATTTTAACATGGAGGTCTATGGGGATTTACTCATTTTTGGAGCCAGCCTCAAGTGGACACTCAAGGAACTGCAGTTTTTGGCACTTCCGCATTGGCTTCTTTTTTTAGCCTCAGAGGTTGCTGCTTGTATTAGACGTTGATATTTGGATGAATTTTGGTTGTGACATCTGGTGACCAAAATTCAATGCGAGGACAATGTCTAAAACCAGCGTAAATTTGACTTAGAATACTGACAACAGATGACTTTGATATTTTGTTGGTTTTAAGTTGCGTTGTATCTTCCAAGTATCTCATGCAAATGTTGTGACGCAGATGAACAATATTTAGTCGTAAGGCATGGGGAACAAAATCCAACGTCTGCAAAACATCATAATGTTAAAGCCAACAAATGTCTTACGACGTTAAGCATTTAAACTATCGTCAACCTGATTTTCATTTCAACCAAATGTAACATCTGTCCAATGTAAGAATGCAGCGTCTATCTGATGTACTTTTGACGTCCAGTGCCAGCTGGGTGATAGTTTGTATATCCCTTGAGTTTCTGAAGGTATAGGCCATAGACTGTATATAAAGATGGACCACATGACAGCCCCCGAAAAGTGAAGCCGAAATATATCGATCGCTGTCTAGTGGCTGACTGCAGTATAGGTCATCAAGCCTGCCCTGTCCATGTTATGGATGGGACTTGGGCCAAACTAAATACTGAAAGTACACATTAAATAAATTTTTCCCAAAGATGGTTTCTGTCATTTAAGGTAGTTTTAATCATGCTTCTGTTTTTTCAAATGTTCGTTTTACTGATAAGTTTGGTTTTAATTGATTATTAAATGCTATAAAATGTGATACAACACGATTGACAACTGTGTGAGCTATTGCTGTGCTTGCATTCAGTGGCACTATTCATGATTGGTCGGATGTATGAGTGGGAAACTCTGGCTCCAAATGACATCACCAGAGCAAGATGGCAGCAGCCGTATCTGGGATCTGTATAGTGGGGATAAGTGGAGATTTGCCATACATGGTCTATGTCTATGCTATAGGCTGGTAGGCTTGTGACGCTTCTGGTTAAACAACTAGTTTTACCAGTAATGATATCTCTACAATACCTAAAAACTCTACCACTGATCATATCAACTGCATTTGTCAGTTTATTTTTACACACCCAGTTTAAGCTTCCTGTGTCATTTTTACAACTGATTATTTGTTCTCTTGGTAAATGTCAGACTGTAAACATGTGTACTTCTGCTGTAAAGTTGGGCATTTTAACACAAGTGTCCATGGAGATTGACTTGCTTTTGGAGCCAGCCTCAAGTGGCCATTAAAGGAACTGCAGTTTATGACACTTCCACACTAGACTAATTTGTTCATCACAGGAGGTTGCCACTTGTGCAAACCTATATTTCATTTACAGTAATAAAAAGACAAAAGAAACAGACAATTATTCACATCTGAAGAGCCTAGGACCAGATATTTGTGATTTTTACTTTTATTTTTTTGAATATTCCCTACACCATTACTTGATTATCAAAATAGTTTATCACACAAATGGGGATTTAAATCTGGAAGTCACAGATAAAATGCAGCAGGAAAACATTACACACTGTATTTCACTTCATCTGTGAGAAGGTGGATAGTAACTAACAACTGCTGCTGGAAGTTATTGTTGCATTCATACTGTAGGAATTTAACTCTGTACGTGTGCCATGAATTAAAAAACAAAATGGAGACATGCTAAAATGAATTTAGCTTGAGTGTAAATATATACCAACCCTGTCACCAGACAAGAGCATTAATATTGGACAAGTCTGAAAACACCCTCATTATGTTCAGGAAAACACATGTTCAGCTGCAACCAGCAACGCTATTGGTCGCTCTGTTGGTCGGACGGTCAGTTGGTGGTTTGGTTAGTCTGCAATAAATTTCCCCACCGCTGGTGGCTGTAAAGGTGTGTGTTCATGCCAGTTGGCTAAGTGGGTGTTGCGAACAAAAAGGCGCATCACTTCGAAACTGATTTATGTAACATAACCAAACTTTATAGAAAGACACACACACACACACACACACACACACACACACACACACACACATACACACAGATAGATACACACACACACACACACACACACACAGCATTTTGCTATGCCCCCTTTTATTACTTATGAACCAAACTGGTTGGTGTATGCATGAGTTTTCATGGTCGCAGCTATTGTGTATTTGCTCTTGTGTTTTTCACATAACAGCTTTATTTTATTCTTGCTTTATGGTAACCAGGCAACAGTTTGGTTAAGGTTAGGGAAATACTGTGGTCACAGCAAAACAAACTCTGGTTATGGTTAGGAACTGAAACACTTAAGATTAAGGCAAAGGGAAGATAGCTGAGTTTATTACAAAAGGAAACATTATGGTCTGTCTGGTTTCAGTTGAACATTCTGTTGCTAGTAGCAACCGCAACTGTCACAGTTCCATAACAGTTTAACCAATGTTGTTACGTCAGCCATTTTGTCTACTCTGTGAGCAAGTAAGCATCTTCCCTTAAGCTAGGTTTCTGATATCATTCAAGCCCTAACCAAGTTAGCCATTGTGCTAGCATATTGCATGTTAACACAACATTCTCTGTGACTGTTGTATATTTCTGTATTAGTTTTACTGTTGTGTATAAAATAATAATAGGCTAATTTAGACTTAATAGCATTACCATAAAGCTCAAATATGTTTTCCGGCTCCAGGCAGATTTTTTGTATTATTTCGGGTCAAAAATGGCTCTACTGATAGTAAAGGCTGCTGACCCCTGCACTGGGTTAATCCACTTCACTTTGTACTCTGCCAGTTCATTTTGACAATACTTCTAGTCTAACTAAGGCCTTAGTTACCAATACCGAGGACACCAAGGACATGTCCTTCATATTGTTTCATGAAATTTAGGGGGTTTATTGTCCTGAGGAGTTTATGTTTTATTCAACATTTTTTTTTTTTTTACAAGCCTGGTTCACATATGTTTCATAGTCAAA
This sequence comes from Epinephelus moara, assembly GCF_006386435.1. NCBI lineage: Eukaryota > Metazoa > Chordata > Actinopteri > Perciformes > Serranidae > Epinephelus > Epinephelus moara. The sequence goes on along the minus strand of NC_065517.1, from coordinate 22,040,614 downwards.
ACCCTGAATTGGACTGTTTTAGGTGAGAAATGTACAATAAAATAATTTGATTTGTCTCCACCAGAACTGTATTTCAGGTATTGTGGAACAGGCTTTGTAACAGGATCTAGGCAATCATGTAGAGAAATAAAATTTGCCAAATGAATGAATAAATAAATAAATAAATAAATATATAAATAAATAGGCGATGTTACCAGTTCAAGTGTGAATTTTTTGCATAACTCACTCATTTAAATTTTATTAAGGCTTAAAGTTATGCATAATTAAGAGTGGGACGCTTTGATTAAGAGGCTGTCTGCCAACAGTGTCGTCAGTTTCTCAGTCAGATCCACCCCTCGCTGCTCCACAGCGCCAGCCTCTCGCCCAAATATGGTCACTTCTGGTTCCAAAAAACTAAGATGGCGACTGCTGAGATGTCAAACTCAAGGCTTCAAAACAGGAGTCTGCAAACCAATGGGACGGCATCATGGTAGCTACATCCATTATTTTTATAGTCTATGGTGTAGACAGGGTCTTAGGGTGGGTGGGGTTACACTGGGGGACTTTTGACTCTTGACCTAAGTATCACTAAAATCATGGCTACGGCCCTGAGTCTGCCTTTTGTCTATGGTACCTTGTAATCACTATCATTGAATGTGTTGTGTTTTATCCAATAGTGTTCTCACAGTTTCACAATTGCTTCTAGTAAAAAGTTCAGAGGCCATCTGTTGTCTTCTCTCTGCGTAGCTGTGCACACAGCTGAGGAGTTTTATCAATATTCATGTATATATATAGTGTGAAGATGTCTAACCTTTAAGAAAAAGCAGTACTGTAAGCTTTATCTTTATCTAGTCTCGTCACATTGCTTTTGCGGCCAGGGTGTGAAGCGCATTTGACGGGTGGGGAACGACTTCCCTTTACTGCTTATTAACCACTATTGTGTACTTAACCAAAGTGTCTGCGTTCTGTTTAACCAGCAACACTCATTAAGTTTCTCACGGTCCTGTCGCCCTCATCTTGCAATACAGACTACATCTTCTGCAGACATCTCTATATGGTAACACTGATATTGTCTTCTGTGACCATGAAATGCAATTTGCCACATTGTTCTTTTACTTTCAGATATATTCCTCCCTCAGGGTCAATTACTCAGAACACATGGGCCGACTGATGTTTTTGCTATAAGAAAAGTCCAACTGCCACAGAGAAGTAATGGTAAAGCGTCTCCCTGCTATATCACTTATCACTGTGGCAAGATGGACATTATTGACTTAACTGGTCTAAACATCAACAATGAGTGATTTAAGGTCCCCTCATAGCGTCTGAGATTTGTGTATTTTACTTGACCGGAGGTAGAGGAAGGAAAAATATCTCTATTTATTCTTCTAAGACAAAGATGCAGGCCATGAGCTGCACAGTCGTGTCGTGTCATCTCTGCGGAACAAGACAAAAAGCTGTTGTGACTTTAATGTGCTTGTTTGGGGTTGCGGGGGCGCGTTGATGAGGTGGGAGTGGGTCGTGTCATGGTCGTGAGTAACACTAACAGCACTAAATCACCTTTTAAGTTAAACTAATCAGACAGTGCACACACACAGACATATGTTATGTCAGTGTGTGTGGACAAGATAAGTTTGTCTGTTTGTGTGGACGAGTGTGTGAGAGTATTTCATGCTGCATTCACATGCTTCTCAGATGGTACATTTCCCAAGTTGGAAAGTCAGTCTGACTTTGGTGTGTTCATGGGCTTTAAGTTGTAATGTGGAAACAACGTGGACACTACAAAGACGACGAATTGTGTTTTATTGCTCACAGCATTTAAACACGTTTATAACAGTTCCAAGCTTTTTATTCAACACGTTCTCCTTCCTAATCGTCAAAGACCACCACTTTGTCTGCGGACATACAAGTCAAAATCTGATACACTAGGTATCCTCCTGCTTCTGTTTTGGATGGTCAGGGATGACGTGTTATTTACACTTGTAACATGCACTGTGTCTTTTTAAAATACACTTCTGTTTCACAGGAAATTTACATTTTCTCATTATGTGCATAAAGTCTTAATAAAAAAAATTCAAAACATGGGTAAAATACTGTTGTTTAGGTTGATTTTCTTAAGTTTAGGCAACAATAGCACATGGTAGGGTTTAGATGAAATCATCATGGTTTGGCTTAAAATTCACACAGGAACCGAACAGCAGCCTCCCAGGTGAAAGTCCTGAGATGGTTGCACATATCAACCTTGGACTTTCTTGCTCTTTATCTTATAGTAGTTGCTGGCTGCGTTACAAACTGACACCGCCCAGTGTGTATCATGCTGCCGAGAACAGTGCTTCTCTGCGTCCATGTCTGATGCTAACGTCCACTGACAAAGCTGCAGTATTCGACGACTTGGATTGTTGCCCGCTGCCTCTAAACTAGCGTGCCTAGAGTGTATCATATCGCTGTGAAAGGTGCATCTGTGCATCGGTCTCTGACTCCAAAATCACTGATGAGTTGGGAGTGAGAATGGGCTGTTATATTGCAAAGTCATTTTGTGCCAGACTTGTTGCTGCAACAGTACATCCCCTAAACCTTCTAAATATTGCTCGACCTGACTAATGATAATAAATAACTTTTCCAGCTAATCTAGGTCACCATATTACCATACCATATTACAAATGACATGTGAGAAAAGAAATTGACATGCAATATGTGAATTGATAAAAAACTTTACTACCATTGTCTTATTGCATTGTCTTATTTCAAAATACACTTTTTTTTTTTTACAACAACAACAAAGGTACATTGTTAGGTTTAGGAAAAAAGAACAGAGTTTGTCTTTAAAATCTTACGGGACAAGAACACAGCTCTCTTGGGTGAAAGTCGGTGTTTGTTGGACCCATCTACCACCACTATCGCCAACCCAACTCTGACTTTCACCACCCTAACTTTTGCTCTTGTCCCACTGCATTTCCCCCTGTTAAAGTATAACGGCGATCGGTCGCATATCATACCGACATTAAAGGACGGCTTTTTTCTTTAGTGTCACTGCCCAAGTCCCAGATTGTGATGACTTCAGAGTTTTTCTGCATATATGACGTAAACTCCTGTAGCAAAATTTTCATTGTTATTCTGAGATGTTGGTCTGACTTTAAGGGGCGTTTACAAGAATTTTCTCAGTCGGGAACTCATTTTTCCAATTATTCCATGACCACTTGTATGCAGGATATCTAAGCGGCAGCCATGACAAGAGCTGTTCCAATTGTCGAAAGGCTACTAAGGAAAGAAGCTTCAGCACTTTCTTTATTATCTCATTCAGCATTATAGTATACACTGGTCCATCCTTTACAAAAGGAAAGGATATAATATCGTCCCACAGTTCCTTGCAGCAGGAAAATTTAAGGCAACTCATCATTCAACCGTTCTTCGGGGAGCGTTCAGGTGAATTTTCCCCATCAGGATCTCATTTTTCTGATTATTCCGACACCGCATGAATCCAGAGTAATGTCCAGATCTCAGGTGATCGCCCTCATACGTTATGTGCATTTATTCAGAAATATAACAATATAAGCTTTGCAAAGTTTGTATTTATTGCAGGGCTTTTATTGTGGATTGCATTATATCCTACAGGTGTTGCTTTTATGTGTTCTTGACTTACAGCTCTGCAGAGTTTGACTGCGTTGAGCTCCTCCAGCATGCATCAGACTGCTAGTTTTACTACAATGTCTCATCTATCAGGTCTCCCATAAATAAATGTCGCAAGTATGCACGTGCATGCGCGTACTTGTGTGTGTACGTGCGTTCACTCTGTGACATGACAGACACTAAAGCTAAACCACAAGGCAATAATTTACTAATGCACTCCTCAGCCGTGCTCCCCGGGCCTGTCTGCAGCTCCTGATGGATGCTGACGGCTCCAGAGATGGACTGCTGCTGATAGGGAGTGACCAGAGAGGAGCCTGATTAAAAGTAGTGGAGCACGGCGGAGGGTGATAACCCCGATCCAGCGGTGATGAATCCACTCTGGACAGGCTGCTGTCTCATTAGGGTCTACCCTCAGCCAGGCACTGCGTGTCCAAATAAACTTTGAAACAATCCTGCTTTTATCAGCAGGATTACGCTTGTTTTCCTTTCCGCGGCTTTCCTTGTGTGGGCTCATATAGAGCATCCTCCCCCTCTGTCGGTCTCTGTAAACTGAAGGTGTGATTCACCAGCCCTGACTTCACTGTGTTTACACAATTCTGGGTCTATCTGCTTGAATTAATGAGCCCAGCAGCACCATTAGACAACTATTTGCCTGACTAATCTGGAGCCAATATGAAATAGTGAGAAAAAGTTGAAATAATCTGCCCTTTATTTGTGATAACATAAACAGAGGAGTTGTTTTAAAGGATGATAACATTAAATATTGGGCCTGGGGAGGGGGACAGAAAGAGGTAGTTTACATTCTCAGTGGAGTAGTCTTGATAACAGGCCAGAGGGAATATGAGCCCCTTTAAATGTGTGCATTAGTGTAATTTATTGGGCTTCCCTCTAAGCCCTGCTGTTCCTCCAGCTCCTTTTTCCCAAACAAAAGACAGGCCAAGGCTCCAGAATGGATGGGAGTGAAAAATCATTCACAGTTGATAATCACATAAAACAACGCCATATTTGCTGCCTAATAAGCACAAAACGTTCCATCGGCCTCCTCCCTCTGATCAGGATGAGGCGACTCCTCCGAGCAGACCTGCGTGATTTACACCCGGCGATTTGGTAATGCTTTGGTTCTGGAGTGGATACAAGGAGAGTCAGGGAGGGTGGGGTGAGGCCAGAGATTTCATAATTCTTTGTGTATGTCTGGAAGTCGTCCACGCGTTCCGATTTTTAACCAATTTATGTCCGAACGGAATGACCCTGGGAATTAATGAGGTTCTGGCCGTGAGTTCCAGCGCTGCAAGGTCAAGTAAATCATGCTTTAGGGCTCCAGTCCTCCCCACTCTGCTCCCTCACTCTTCCCGACTCCACATCCTGCGATAACGGAAAGACAAGGGGCCTGAGAAATACCACCTCATCGACACTTGTGTCCATCCAATAGAACATATTTTAGAGTACGAGCGCCAACCGGCTGTAAAGCCTGCTTTTAGTGGAGACTAGCAGCTGATGAATGGGAGTGGGGCAAGAGCAATGGGACTAGAGGTCACTTTCTTCATTTCACATTTCACAGCAGATTGTTGATGTTATGCACATTTCTCTCTCCAGAGGTGACTTTTTTCTATCTGGGCCTGTGTTTTATTGGGGCATTATAAAGAGTTTATACTTGATTTAGCTGCGCCATTTCCCTTTGAATGAATATGTGGTGGAGCACATTCACATGAGGGAAAAGTTGACATCATTAGACATAATACCCTGAAACCTAATAGAGTAACACCTACGTAACGAGCGCTGCAAATCAATCAGCTCTTTTTACGTTGAAAAATAATTTGTCTTTTCATTTAATAGCTGTTAAAATGCTATAATTTTTACACATGTGTTTAGTGTTTCATATTTAAGAGGAAAAAGGGTGACAACATTGTCAAACAAGCATGAAACTGGAGCACAGTTCAGCACTCATGGAACATTGTGGAGAGAGACTGCCAAGTCCCGCTTGGCTGTGTTTTTAGTCCTACTGTAACCAACAAGCCAACATTTATCACCTGAATTCACTCCCACAGAAAATAAACTCTAAAGAATAGTCCAAAAAAATTATTGTTTTTAAAGAGCCCTCAACAGGAGATCTGAACAAAATTTTCCAGGTCTTATTTTTTGTGAATTACACAAGGCATGGCAGTTTCATAGATAAAGCACTTTTCATACACAGAGGTCACTTCAGAGTACTGCACAGAACAAATACAAAAAACAAAACACAAAACAATTAAATTCAAAGTTAAAACAATTTAAATGAAATTAAAAAGATAAACGAGTAAAAGGATAAGCAAAACTAATTTAAAATATTTAAAATTGTAATAATATAGTGATAATAAGACCCTCAGTTTTAAAAACATTTAGTTAAAAATGCTTGAGAATAATAAGGTTTTCAGTTTGGAATTAAAACTGTATTAAAAAAGGCATTGTTTGCTGCATGATGACTAAAAATTACTACAAAGTTAAATAATTAGTAAATTGTTAGTCTATAAATAATATAAATTAAATCTACAATTTTTTCCCTACATTAAACGTGTCTTATTTCATCAATATTTTCTTCCTTTTGTCGTTCTGCAGTACAGAGGCTGATCGTCGATCAAAACATGAAGTCGACGAGCGTTAATAATGTTATGAATCAAACCTGCCTCCCTGCATTCACATAAGAAAATTTGTGTTTGCAGTCCTTGCGGCTCAGTCTGAAAATGCAGCCTATGGATGTAATCTGACCCTCATGAATCCAACCATAAAGCAAAATAACCATAAATTGTGTCCATACTACTGTATATCAGTACGGATGGAACTGGACGGTTGCCAGTTCAAAGCTCTGGACTGGCTCAGAAAAATCTGGCGGGGACAGTGAATGACTAATGCTTTGTCCTTCCTTCAGTGCTACCATCAGGGTGCCCTTGTGCAAGGTACTTAACCTCTAACAGTCCAGCGAAGCTGCTCAGTGGATAACAGTACGTGACATGGGGAAATCCAGTCATGGATGGCCAACAGATCCTCTCTTCAAAACTTACATCACATTTTAATTTGGTTTTGTCATTAGTTTTAAAATCTTCTTGACAAAAAAAAAGTCATGCAGATAATCCTGAAGTGTCTGGTCTGACCAGGTCATACTGTGGACCAGATTAGACCACTAATATACAAACTAAATCAGAAAATGTCTCACTTTCCTCCCCGGGCCTTCAATTTAAAGATTCTGTATGCAGCATTCAGAGTGTAATTAGAGCAGCAAATTGCTGCTTGGTTAACATCGTTAGCTTTGTCAGCACTGTTGCCGTTGTTTAGTGCTGTTTATTGAGTTAGCACTGTTAGCTGCTAGCTGCTGGCTCAGCCACCTCCATGTTGAGAACTATGTCCACACAACTTTACGGTCTGAATTTTACATAGAGCCCCTGTATATTTTACTCAATGTTATGTGGAACTGAATGGGATATGTTCATATTTTGCAAGTGATAGAACAATAGATAAAAATAGAGAACTGGGTCCAATATGTGTGACACCAGCACAACTTTAACACACACCTATAAGACTTTCTCTGTATATATTAAGACAAAAAAAGGGTATTTAGTATTGCACTTTTGGGGTTGGTGCCCCATGTACGAAGACTACATTTTGCCGCCGCGGCCATGGGTTTGATTCCAACCTGCAGCCCTTTGCCTCATGTCCCCCCCCCATTCCAGTTTGTAACACAGGCTTTCTGTCAAACATTTTAAGTCTCAAGTTGAGGTACCCCGTGATGACTTCATCAGGGTTATTTCTTAAAACTCTGGAAACCTCCCTCCAGACCAGGACCTGCCCACAGAAATGGCTGGACCCCTGAAAATGTTCAGTAATTAGGTATCTTCCCAAATCTGTTTTACTCATATCAGCACATGGTTTCTCTCTCCTACTTAACAAATCTGTTATGCTAGCTAGTAACGTTAGCTGTAACGTTAGCTGGCTATCGTTCGCCTCTTCAGCCTGGCCAGCAACTGAGCTGGTAATCACATTATTATTTGGGTTTAAAGGCCTTTCAGCTCCCTCTTTTTGTCTTCTTTTTCTGGTGTCCTGATTTATGTGCAGATCCTGGTATGGCAAGGAAAGTTTCTCCAACATTAGCTAATGGTAAGGCTAAATTTCTCAGGTCACGTGGCGAGCTGCAACGGTCACCCCCAAAAAAGGAAATGGCTCATACTTTGACTAAATAGGCAGTTCTTGTGCACTGTTCGTACGATTTGCTATGAAAAGTAATGCACTAAAATGTGTACATATCTTACGTAACCATGGGACAGTAATTTCTGTATAACCCACGTATTTGGGAAGGCTGCGATCATGAGAGTAAAGAAGGAAGCAGTCTGATAGGGTTCGAAGTTGTTCTGGTGGATGGTTCACAAATCACAGGACTTTCCTCAGGAGACTGGGGTTTGGAGCTGTTTGAACTGTGAATGAAAGTCATTTTAAGGTCACCATGTTTCTTTTCCTAAACCTAACCGACACAAATTAACTTGCCTAAACTTAACCTCCAGAACTTTTTATCAGAGTGCATTACTTTATATAAAGTAGGCTATGTTACGTCATTCATGGGACGCAAATTCATAGGATATCATTCAAAACATTACATATGTATATGCTCTACTAAAGCAACAATAAATTTAAAACTTGGTAATCATTGCTTGTGTTTGTTACTGCCCCCCACGTCTGGACCCCAGAAAGCTTTCCACTTGCCGTGCGGTCCTGCTCCAGAGCCAGAGAAGACTTTCATAACACTGTTTTCACAAGCTGAGTAAACTGAACTTTGCGTGTAAAATCAACGCTCCTTTAAAATCATCCCATGTATCACTGATATGATTTCAGACGGAGCAGGAGAACTCCCTACTTGACCGTTTCACAGCCTGAGTTTATCCACACATTCCTTCCTCTGGCTAATACTTTACCTTGTTTATAAGATTATCCTCCCAGTAACGGTTAACTTAATGTATGAATTAGACCAGGGCGACATCTCAGAATAAATCTGGCCTGTCTGCGATTATCGCCATTACATACTTCAGGCTCTGTTAATACAAACGGAGCGGTGATGTCAGAAGTCCATGTCGGAGCAGCTGAGGAGAAGCAGTCTCCACACTCTTGGCTGACGGCTCCAGACAAGCACCTTGATGGCTGTAATTACTGTCATGTTCCAAAAGAGATGAGAGATACCAGAGGCCCGAATAAAACCTAAAACGGTTTTGATATGATGGATTTCTCCAACTTTGTTTAAAAATTCCTCGAGCTATCTGTCTGCAGTCTCGAGGAGACGATGACTTGAGCACTAGTCGGTCCATTCACCCCCTTCAGCGCACAAAAGCTTTATAGTGTTTAAATCAATACGGCTGGTCACATTCAAGGTTTGCATGCAGCGAGGATCGCCGCCCGCTCGCTCTACGACTAAGTATGCAGACTGGTTTCAGTAAATGTCTGCTGCGGGTGTTTACATTCTACCTAATGCACTCAGATGACACTGAATCTAAACACATTCACACAGAGACTCTCCACTGCTCAGCTTTACTGCCACATTCCAAGTAGGTCCATCTTTATGAGTCCAGCTGTCTTTAAGCTGAACTTTCTCACTGCTTAGCATCTAAACATAAGCAGTCGCTCACTAAGTCAACAAAGATTTGAGTTATGGTGACTTTTAAAAGGAGGAATTTTCATTGTTTGAGTGTTTTGCTGTGGTGGATCCTTTACTTATAATGTAAAAATACACTGTAACAAGTAAAAGCCTTGCAATTAAAATGCAGGGGCAAAGTGCAGGTACATTTCAAACAAATTACTCATACACAGTATCAAAAGTGTTCAGAAAAATGGTTCCTGTGAGCGCTGTACTGTTATCTATCATATCACTGACGCATTCGTATAAACCTATTATATTGTAGTTGGTCAAAGTGGAGCTAATTTTATCGGTGTTTTTTTTTGGGGGGGGGGATTGTTAGGGACCCATGAATCATATTCTATAAGCAGTTTTTAAGAGGTTACTTGAAAAGCTAGCCTAACCCTAACCTGTACCTCACAGTGAAGCTGCAGGTTTCACACCACCTCCAACTCTGAACAAAAGCCAGGTGATTCCTGAATGTAAAGGTTCACCAGTGTATAATGTTAACAAGCCAAGTAAGGACACACAACATGTGAATGAAAAATTTAAAGGCCCAGACACACCAAACTGACATCAAAGAGGAGATGAATGCCGACTGTTGCATTGCCTCACATTGCCTGTTTCTTGGCCAAAAAGTTGCACTTGAACACACCACAAAGACAACAACCAGCAGCCAACTAGCACGTATGTTCTGCACCTGTGTGAGGAGAAATAACTATCCACACCAGCAGGTGGCAGTAGTCTGTATTTGTCATTCGAAAATGGAAATTGGAAGACGGACAGGACGGACTCAAGGCACTAATTAGACAGTTAGCACATTAGTAACACAACACAATGCTGAAAGAACAAATCATATTTAACGTGCACTAGCAACTAGCACAAACAATTACGAACTCTTTCTGCTTAAGAGTTCTGTGGCTAAAAGTAAATATCTTACCTAATATAACAACTTTGTTTGGGTTTTGGTTTCCGGTTTTAGGCTGTTTGTAGTCCGCGTGATATTGACCAGTCACATTTTAGCTGGCTGCAGTTGTTGCCAGGTTAAACGGTCCGTGCGGTGAACTAACGAGGCGGAACATAATTGGCGTCACTGCAAACTCTGAATCCATCGCAATGGTTCAGCATATTTACTTATATATAAACGGAAGTCAGAAGCGGAAATTCGCCTCCTCCGCCCAAATCAAACCGGAATGCCAAAAATTGGGGGTCTGCCCCAAGAGGCTGTATCGCCGTCTGCCGGACGTCAGACGCTGAATACAGCCGATGGGTTCCAAGAATGGTGGTTGTTGGATCCATCCACCACCTGTCCCGTCCACCTTACATGGATTTTCACCGCCTTAACTACCACTGTTGTCCCGCTGACACTGCAGGGTGTCATTAAATAATAAGGGCAACCAGCCATGTATCATGCCAACATGAAAGGACGGCTTTTTTCGTCTCTGTTTGATGCCGGAAGTCACTGCCCAAGACAACTTAGGAATGAGACCGGGTTGGCACTAAAGCTGAACAACCAGTCAGAGTGATTACTCTTATCAAGAAGCTCTGCAGTCTGTAAAGTCAATTCAACATGCTGAATCGGGCGAAAAACAGCTGACAAAGGCTGACTAGTGTCAACGGTGCGGAAAGTCTAAGTTTAAAGTTGACATAATAAGGGTTTATTTCTTAAACCTTTGGCCCACTGTCTTAGTGTTTAAGGGCCCCGAGAGTCACTGATGATTGGATAACATCTTTTTGTCCACTGAACACAATAAAACCAAAAGAACGTAACCTGACTCTGAAATTAGTCCGGTGTGCCCAATTTGGGATTAAATCTTTGCTAATCCCTTAAGTACTACTAATGCATTAGCTGTAACCAACACTGTTAATGAAATAATGAAATGTTTTGTATAATAACTTGTTTAAAGTGGCTTGCATGGAAATATTCAAGTACAAGTCCCCTTAAATTTTGTACTGAAGTACAGTATTTTAGATACATTCTACAGCTGGTGTTTAGTGTTGTTCTCCTTTTGAACTTTCATTTTTCTGCACAACTCATTACCCCTCCTATATGATCCCTATCAGCTGTGTACTTATTATACCTTATGGTCATGTTCTGATGGACTCCAGTTAAGTAAATGCGTCACAGCGGGAGCTGCCACATCCTCACAGCGAACATGCCAGAAACTTAAAAATGAATGACTCCAGCAATCACTTGAGGTTTCACAGGCAGTTTCTCCCTCCCTCCGTGCTGCAGGACTTAACACACTGGGGAGATAAAAATCTAATTTTTGCAAATGGGATTAAGGCACATACAATAACAAAAAGAGGAATGAATGGGCTCACTGTATTAAACAAAAGATGTACCTGATAGTCCCTGTGTGGTTTCTGCTCGACATATTTCTATAAATGGTGGATGGCTTGGAGACGCCTCGAACGCAGATCCATTTAGCTCTGACGGAGGATTAGTCATTTGTGAGCCAAGCTACTGTTTAAAGTTGTCAGAATAAAAGTCTCTATTTTGAGACAGGGGTGCCCACAATGGGTGAAATATTTTGAGGGGAATACAGTTTGTACTGGCACACAGCACACAGCGTTGTGCATATATCGATAGCTCACCACACCACTTTAATTTGCGCATCAAATATCTATCTCGGTCCGCTTTATTTTTACATTGACAGGCTCATATATTGTGTGGCTGGCTTTAATCCTGAAACCTTGAAATTCCTCCAAGCTTCATGAATCAGAAAGAAGCAAGGGAATTGAAATTTGCTAAAATATGTTGTGTGTATTTTGAAGTTTTGCAATCATTCACTGTCCTACTCTCAGAAAAAATAAAATAATCTGCTGCATTATTGTCAGGTCTAAACTGTCAAGAAAACCCTTAAGTGTGCCTCTCACAGCTTCCCCAACATTACTGCTTGACCTTATGTGTCTGCATTATATTGACTTGAGAGGGTAATACTCTCTGTGCTTCCTCTGTTTAAGGTGAAGGGCAAAGGGTGTTATGAGTTGCCAGTTCTTCTCACCACAGTTTCCTTTCTTAAGTAGCTCTGATGCTGCAATAACGCAACCGTGCCAAAAACAAGCCGATACTAAAGGAAGGGTACTTTCAACTTATCCAGACCTCTAAAACTTGAACCCTTCTGTCACATGCCTGAATCTAAATTCGCATTTCAGGACCGTATTGTGAAATGTTTTGTAAGTGACAAGCATAATCTCATGGATAACTAGATGGATAAGCAGACAGACAATGAGCAGACCTCATCATGAATTAGAGAGAAAAGACAGGAGACCCATCGGCCCTTCCTAAACCACAGGTATGATTTACAGAGCAGGGTTGGTCGCCTGCGTAAAATTAATAATAGGAAATGCAAGGGTAGTCCGGTGACTTGTCCAAGATATACTTTCCCTGGCTCTCCAGACCCCTGGAAAACCTGGGTGGCCTGCAACCGGGCTTCCTCTGGTTTCTGATGTTAATGTCATTGCTTTTGCTGGTATGACAGGAGCTCCACCACAAGCGTGGTTTGGGTCAGACAAAAGGGACAAGCTGTGATAGCAGGATACAGCTCCATAATCGGAGGCATATATGGGGGTATTTTTGTCCCACGGTGGAGTTTGTTGCCACAGACCGAGAAAGGAATGAAGAGGAGGATGATATTTTTCAAATGCGATTGTTTTTAAGTACTTCACTTTTCCAGAAATCAGAAACCACACGGTGTATTATGGTTAGTGGATGTTTTGAATTACTTCAACTACTTAATGGTTCCTCCTTACCCAGCCCACAGAATTGTTTCATAGTGGTTTTAAAACTTTGCTTAAGTCATTGAGTTGGATGTTGAGTAATCTGCTTTCTAAACCTACCCTTCACACTGAGGCACGTAGGTTGTTCACTTTATTTTAATGCTACAGTGTATTTAATGTGATGTAACATTAAGAGTGAAAAACACATCACTTTTACGAGGTAAAAAACCCTTTTACCTTTCGGGGAAAATTGAAAAGAAAGCCTTCTATTTAGTTTTATGTAAATGTAGTTTTTTATGTTTCCAGTGGAATTTTAAACCTCAATGTGAAGAGGTCACAGACCGTTTAAAGCTGGGGTAGGCAGTTTAATTTTGGCTTCATATGGCAAAAATCCCATAACAGCCTTTGAGCAGATTGTAATTCAACTGGACTGAGAGAACACTAAACTTCTACACCTCCTCTTGGCTCTGTTTTCACGCTTTAGCAAATCAGGTGACTTTGGCCAATTACAGGTCATTTCAAAGATAGGACATTCCTATTGGCTGTACAAATGCAGATGAGCGTGCACATCCCTTTAAATGGTGAAGGCCTGCCTCAATGTCAGAGAACACTGCAGAGAAAGTTGGTATTTTAGCTTTGGCAACGACTGCCTACACTGCAAAGCAACCCAAAAAAAGGGAGACAAACTCTGACAGTAGACGAAACAAAACACCTGTCAATATCTGCGAAGAGTTTCCGAGATGGACAGAAAATATTCTTCCTGCAGCTACAGACCACCTTGCTGGGAGTAAAGCGAGCAGCAGCTCCAGAAACAGACCCCCAGTCAGCAGCCACACCAACCCGAATCCAGCCAGTGCAAATCGCAGCTGCAGAGGACTGGACAGTCTTGACTCACTGCCAGATCAGCAAACTTTCTGTTGCTGCCATTACACAGGTAAGACCCAGCGCTGCCGCTGGTTACCAGCCTGTTATGACACATGGAGCTGGGTGGTTTGTGCTGGCTGAATTTCAGCTGCTACAGCTGTTGACTGAAGTTCTGTCTCCTGAGATGCTGTCTGTTCTGTTCTCTGAGAAGCAGTCCACAGAGGTGAAGAGCAAGACAAGGAGCCAGATGGAGGGACCATGTGGTGGTTAGCTAGCTAATTGTTGTCTCATTTGTGGACTGATAAACAGTGTGAAAAAGCAGGGTTAGGGAGTCCAAGGGAAAGAGCTGCATACAACTGTACAATGAAATAATATTAAATAAATCAATGTATGGGAAACACTGGCTTACTCTATGAAGCGTGTGCATATGCCCATGGTCATGTGGTAGAAGGGGCTCAGGACAGAGAGGGGAGAGCTGCAGGAAATTCTGCTGGGTTTTTTTGTTGCCTTCTCCAAATTTCTTCCTACCCCAGTTTTATTCTCATCGAAATGAAAATGTAAAACTCAGTGTGTACATATATTTTACAAGGATCATAAATAAGTTTAAATTAAGCTCAGACTGTTTTGCTCTCCTTACAAAAAGTGCAGTGTGTCCTTAAAACCCTGCCTGTCAGAGTAAGTGAGAACAGCCCTGCTGGTATTGGTCTCAGCGTTAACCCTGCTCAAGTTGGCACCATTTTGAGAATCCCCTGTTTTCTTAAATAACAGAGGATCTAAGGCCCATTACTCTATATACGGAGTATTGTAAAGAGGTAAGTGGAGGCGGGTGGAACATTTTGTAAATCTTGTGTCACCAAAACCGCCGCAAGCAGGATGAATGCGTTTACTTCGCCAACAGGATATCCCCTCAGACTTGCTCACTGCGCCGCTGATGAGGATAACAGAGAGGGCATTATTTTTGCTCAACAGCTCGGGAAGGTGATAAAGGGTTCCCAGATCCTCTCACAGGGGTGCAGCGGTACACACACATCCATTCACGTTGACGCAACATTTCATCTTCCCGACAACTGGACTTAACCCCTAAAACAGGGCCATGGCCAATCTGACTGAGGTCAGGAGGAAAAGATTTCTAAACACACCGCTGCCCAGACACATGTCCTTATAAAATGACTTCATAATAACACAATTTGGCAAATGTTAGAGACGTAGTTGGGGACCTTTAATAGCACTGACTATCAAGTGTGTCTGCATTTTCCATTTGCACTAATGCTCTGGTAACACTGTGGTCATCGTTTTCCTATTTAGAGAGGAAGAAGTGCTTATGAATAGATATTTATTGAGTGTAAGACCTGAAAACTGTCAGTGCAGCTGTAATGGTCGTCAGTGTTGGAAAGGTTGCCTTTGACATATAATAGGTCAGAGATTACCATTTCCTCCTTTATGTAATTATTATAATTCAATGAAGTAATCCTACTTATTAGGCTACCTTTGATTACTTTTTGATTATTTTTCAAAGACATGTTTAAATTGGGCAACAGAGCTGAAAAAATAAAGGCATTACTGCAAGGCTAAACGATGCAAAGCACCATAATAAATGCTATTGTACATATAAGCTTTTTACTAAACAATAATATATTTGGATGTAAACCCTTTGCAAACATTTTAATTAGTAACTTTAATTTGATTATATGTGTTTCTAGGTAATTCTAACAGATATAGTAACATTTATTTTGCATTTTAATTACATATTACAGTACATGTAACTACAGTGGTTACTCACTCCCCGGCACAGATGGTTTTATGGTGGTGGGCACTAAAGTGAACAGTCCTAGGTGCTGTGTTCATTTATTTCTAGACTCATATCGGTATGCTGTTTTGTTCAAGTCCTGCACAGTCCAATAATATTTTCCTCTACTTTATTGAATTTACAATTAGTTAAACTTCATTCGAATAATTTGCAATGCTAAGCATAGGCTATAAGCACAGTGTTATGTGGCATTGGTTCCTGCTACTCATGACTGTACAAATGGACCTTTTTCACGGCAGACATTTTATCATGGATAAGCACAGGTGTATTTAATATTATTAATGATAGCTGCATTCCACTTACAGGAGGCCCTGGTACTGTGCATGCTGGCTCACTTGAAAAGCTCACTGGGACACTTACTGCAGTTTAGCAATTGTTAATGTTATCAAGTTCACCTTTAATTTTCCTATATGAAATGTCAAAATGTCTGTTGTGAAAGAGGTCTATAAATATTAAATAAACAGATAAAACAAGTTAAAAGAATTGATAATTATTTCAAAGTCAGTATGTCACAATATGCAGCAGAACAGATAAACAGACATAAAGACAGATAGAGGCAAAACAAAACAGTTGGTGTGAAAAAAAGTTTGAGTAAGTTGTGAATGTCTGCTGTGTAGGCCTATTTTGTTTCCATATATTCAGGAGAAAGTCAACATTTGACTTTATTTATTATAATTTATTTTAATTTAAAATTTGCAAATTAGCCATTTAAAATCCAACTTAATGTCTTATCTTTCAAGAAAAAAATTAAATCAATCAGGGAGACAGTAGACAGCCATACAGTAATAAAAACTTACCAGTAGTTGCCACAGTAGTGATTGGCTAGGGGGCGGCAGAGAGCAGAGGTACACAGGTGTTTGGAAGGCTACTCATCAAACATGGCAACCTGTGTGGTAAGGGGAAATATATTGTGGGGGACTGGCCTTGCTGAGCTTATTGTCAGTATTTTAAACACTCTCTGGAGCAACTACCGATCTTTATGTAGTTTCCGAGCCTTTCAGCCGACTTTAAACGGGAGTAGCTAAGTTAGCTGCGGTGCTAACGCTGAACTAGCGCCTTTATAAATGACTTTAGACGGGAGTAGCTAAATTAGCTGCAGTGCTAATGCTAAACTAGCGCCGTTATAAATGACTTTAGACGGGAGTAGCTAAGCTAACTGCGGTGCTAATGTTAAGCTAGCGCGTTGCAGTGGTTTTTAATAGGAGGCTAACGGGCGGAGCAACAGACGGATTACACCTCTGGCAACGTGGACGACTACCGTTGCTAAGGAGTTGTTTCCTAGCAACCAGCCGTTTCCAGCCTCAAGGGACGGTGAGAAAGCTGTGAGTAACCCTGTTTATATTGACGCCACCAATGGTAGTTATGATTATGTTTTGTTTAAAGCTAAAGTGTGGGCTGTCGTTGAGTTCATTTTATCATATCAAATAGTGGAATTTCCATGTGTTCAGTGTGTATTACCCAGTGTTTGAAGGCCATCTGACTATTCCAGACATTTGGATGTTGTGAAATGTGAAATGGTTGGAAATTAACTTTTGAGGAGGGTGTATTCCAAAATCTACCAGACACTCAATAGACTAATTTTTCGTTTGTTTATTTTAGCTGGTGAGTGAAGCCAATCCAGCAGCCACTTGCATAATTTCCCAGCATTTGGCTGGTGGATGGTGCCAGTTTCCAACCCTGGCTGTACAATAGAGCGTGCCAGGAATGGGTCCTAACACCCGGAAATGAGTTAGCATTTTACCACTCATTGTTCCCTTGTCTCAAAGTCAATGGGTTTTTGGTTAGAGGCCTGAAATAAGGTCTGTGGTTAACACAAGCTTAAGAGACTTTAAGGTTTGTGCTACAACACAAAATCCTCCCATCCATCCATTTTCGTAACCGCTAATCCTGTTGGGGGTCATGGGAGGGCTGGAGCCCATCCCAGCTGATATTGGGCGAGAGGCAGGGAACACCCTGGACAGGTCACCAGACTATCACAGGGCTGACACATAGAGACAGACAACCATTCACACTCACATTGACACCTACGGACAATTTAGAGTCATCAATTAACCTGCATGTCTTTGGACTGTGGGAGGAAGCTGGAGTACCTGGAGAAAAACCCACACTGACACAGGGAGAACATGCAAACTCTGCACAGAAGCACCACTACACCACTGTGCCGCCGGCACAAAATGCATCAGTAAATACCCCACTTGTGCACTTTTAAGCTTATATGTCTCTTTAAAAAGGCAGTTGCTAACAAGTGGCTAAATGGCTTTACAGTGTTGTTATGGTGGTGACTATAGGTCACGCGACTGTAGTGTAATTTGTTTATAGCCTAATGTTCACTTTTTTTCCCCAGGCGATTGCATTTAGTCTTCAATAATCATGATAGTCTTGTTCATTTGTAAAGATTGTTATCTTGCTAAAATTATGTGTAAGTGTCATAAGCATTTGTTGGCCACAGACTTTATTTCTGGCAATAATCCAAAATCCAATGCTGAAATCCCAGAGGCTTTTTGACGAGGGAACCAGTTTGATGCTAACTTCCCCGTCAGCCTCTAGAAAAATGTCATCTCTGGAGCACTTTATTAGGAGAGGATACAGGAAACTGTGCAACTACTATAGGCCTACACACATACCCTTTCTTCAACAAATTAGCTCTGGTATTAAACTGGTTCATTCAGGATTCTTGGAAACTTGGTGTTATCAAGCACACCAGCCAGCATTTCCACCAGTTTTGTGCAGAATCAGGATGTGTCATCAATGAATGATGTTGCAAAATGCACAACGGATGTTAACAGTTGCAAAATTGCCTGTCACACTGATTACCTGTGAACTTTTGTTTTGTTATTACACATAAATGTCATTACCAAAAAAAAACCCAACTATAGACAAACTGCAAATCAGGCTAGTGCACGCTCTTTTTTCCCAATGATTTCTCACCTCACTTCTCCATTGTTGCATTCGCCATCCTCCCTTTCCAACCTGTATAATATGACACACACTGATGTCGTCACGGTTCACACTTCAGGTCAAAGAAAACCTGCTAGTGTTTTGGTTCAAGCTGAGGTTCTGTTTATATGACAACGATTTCAACTGAAAATGGTAAACTTTAGTTGCGTTTTGGCCGATTGTTTACATGACAGCAGCGTTTTGGGTGCCTGAAAACGCAACGTTTTGAAAACGGGTTCCAGAGTGCAATTTTTTGGAAACGGCACCGTCTCCGTTGTCGTGTAAACTTGCAATATGCAGTTCCTCTGAAAACGGAGACTTTTCGCACATGCGCATTACGGTTCCAGTCACTAGGCATGCGTGAGAAAGTCGACCATCACAACAACAATGCCGAGCTCTGTTTGTGCTGCTCACCCTGTTGAATTTATCAACACTTCTCCAGCAAAGTGTAGATCTACTGTAGCAACTCCACCTTGTTGTCCGTCCAGACAAAGTTATCTGTGTGTGCTTTCGCCATTGTGTCTTCTTTGTTTTGGTTTGTAATCACCGCGTTGTAGAGGAAGGCGCTTCAGCGCAGGCACGTGGCGTCATGCTGTGGTGTTGCTTTGCAAATTTACACTGCCACCCATTGGCCTGGCGTGCATACTACAGCGTTTCCAGTAGATTTTGCGGCTCCGTGTGAATGGGGATCGTTTCAATAACGTCGTCATATAAATGTGGAAGTTTATTAAAATGCAAAGGACAGACTTTCCGTTTTTAGAGAAACCGTTGTCGTCTAAACAGGGCCTGAGAACCATTTTTTTAGGTTCTGAACTAGTTTATTTTTGGTCGAAATGCTCTGGAAGGTTCAGAAGTAGTTGCGGAAACTGGAACGGAACCGGTTCCATAACATTGGAAAAGGGGCAGCGGTGTGTTGTCAGTAATTTTTTTTATTTATTAGTAAGACCTCATTGGCGCAGATCTACTACCTGTGAGAGTGAAAGGATTCTCTTGTTTTCCCATGATGTGTTGCCACCTTTTCCATGGTTGCCACTTTTAAGTTTTTGGGATCAACGAACATATGGCATATCATTTTGATTTGTGAAGAGAGGAGGAGTGCACACCAGGGTTGGAGAGGTGCTGACCGTTGACGAAAATATACAAACTTGAAAAAAGATGTCAGGCGCACACTCTAAGACTTGATGCAAAAATGTTTTCTTTTATTCAAATACCAACGTTTCGTCCAGAACGTCTTCATCAGGGTATTACAAGACACTGAGCTACCAAACATTTTATAAGACACACAGGTGAGCTCAGTGATGAGAGAGAGTGTCTTCGAGGCCGTTTACACGTGGCCGGCTATTTTCATAAACGGACATTTCACCTTCTCCGTTTTCAAAAAGATCTTCGTTTACACTTACCTGTGTANCTAGACCGTCTTCATCAGGGTATTGATATATCATTTTGATTTAACAAGTGCAGGGTTTGATATTGTTGAATAATTCATGAGAGAGATGTTATTTTCCCCACCAACAGTTTGTTACAGACTCTGTTGAAAGTAGTGAAAAGAAAAGGTTAGAAGCAGTTTTGATAGATATAATTAGGTTGATAGTAAATAAACTGAGGCTGCTGTTCATGAGGCCAGTAAGAGCAGGAACTGAGCCTCTTGCTGTTGTGTCAGTGTGGGCTGTGAAAGTCTGAACATTTGCAAACTGTCTCAGCACCAATGACAGCAAGACAAACTCTATTGTCTCTCAGACTTGGTGATTAAAATGAATGATTCCTGTTTTGACTAGGAGGCCCGTTTTACTTCCTCTCTCTCCGCCAACAAGCACGAATACTGTCATTGTGAGGTGCAGCTCTCAGTCTCGATCAGCGCTGGATGCACCAAACTTCCTCATGTTTTTATTCCTTTTGTGGCTTATGGTCAAGATTATTTGCTGTATCAAATACGTCACTTGCAATAGGCTTCTGGTGGCGCAAGTTAGCAGAATGCTAGTGGAACCAAGAGGAGCATGTTTGTATGATTCATGAAATTTTATGTTTTTGAGGTTGCAGCATTGTTGCATAGGTTGATGAATTTTGTGGTCACATATTTATTTGTTTGTTTAGCCACATATATATGTTTTGTCAGACAGTTTTGTCATAAGACGTATCACAGATCCTCATATTTTTGTCTATACTAAGCAAGCAGCTAAGTGTTTTTCGTACCATGCAGTTATACCTTTTTCATTTGCTTGCCATGCAGTAGAGCTACCCAAACCATTCTGCTGCTGTGTAGCTTTGGATTCAGGTTTGATTATTTTAAAATGTAATTTATTGAGAAATATTTCTTATTTCTCTGTCTGTGCCAATAGTCTGAATCTATCCATGTCATGTTTTGCAAGCAGATGCGTAAACACCCAGTGGGAAGGGCAAAAGAGGCGGAGTGGCGGATGTCTTGCATCAGCCTGCTGAGCTAATGGTCAGTTAAGGATGGAATAGAAGAAGAATATAATTGCAGGTCTTGGGTCAGTTTTGGGTCTGAAATATTTGCAGCACCACTTGGGTTTGGTTGTTTTTTAAAGCAACAGGTAGGCTATAGGTTGAGTTCAGGTCTCAGTTTTTTTTAGCCCGCTCAGGACACTTTGAGGCCTCCAATACCCTTTAGCTGTTGCAAGGCATGTACCAGGGTCTGGGTCTACTTTCTTAAAGTTGTACAGTTCAGGTCGAGGTTTACCCTTTACATTTGAAAGGTCTCTATTCAGTTGTCATCTAAGCATTAAGGTAATTGCGTTATGTCTCCTCTACTGTATGTGTCTGCCTTTGAAATCATACTTTGCTCTCACAGTGCAAACAACTGTAACTCTACAGGCACAATAAATCACACTGAATCTCTTCAGTGAACATTAGACCGGTGCACTTTCTACATTTTCAACATAACTGTAGAAACTTCAGCAGTGATTTACTTAATGTCCAATAATGAGGCCTCTCCATCATTGCCATAACTCCCATGACTTGTTGAAGGGAGCTGCTCTCAATTATAGGGAAGGTGGTAGAACATAACGCTTCCTTTATAGCTCTGAAATTATTTCACAGGCTCTGGTAGCGCTGGCATAATTTTAAAAAGCTCGGGTCTGAGGTAGCCCATTAAAAATACTCATAAACATTAATTTTGCCAGTGGGAAGTGAGATTGGGTTACCCTCTTGGCAGAAATGTGTATGAAATATGTGGTTTTGCATTTGCTAAAATAGTTCCCAGCCCTCGCCTCCCTTTGAAAAGTGTATAATCTTGACTGTGACTGTTTGTCAACTCCGTCTGTAGAAATTGGACGCAACCCACTCACCATGTGCCTTGTCATGATGGTGATGGCGGTCATGTCAACATGAAACCCTGCAAATCTGAGGGAGGTTACCAAGCCAGAGAAATGTGCTGACTGATAAGTGCAGCACATTTCATATATACTAAAGCCAAAGCATAAATAAAACTCAAGTGATGAGGGGCGGAAAGTTACTGCGACGTGTCCTGTACTTTGACCTATTTGAATGTGGTTTTTATTGTTTTAGGGTAAGAATTTCTCACAATGGACGTTTGTGATGAAAGTATTCCTCTGTCCCTCACATATATCTGATATCTACTGTTACTTGTAAAAACATTTAAAGGTCCAGTTGGTAGGATTTAGTGGTATCTAGCAGTGAGGTTGCAAATTGAAACTTCCTCTGTGTGCCAAGGGTGTAGGAGGAAAACTATGGTGGCAGACATAAAAGCGCAAATAGCCCTATCTAGAGCCAGTGTTAGGTTTGTCCGTTCTTGGCTACTGTAGAAATAACATGGCAGACTACGTGGGAGAGGACTTGCTCTATAAATAGATATCAACGACTCATTGTGAGGTAACAAAAATGCAGCAATTTTACCGTTGGCTTAGGGCTGGGCGGTATGACAAGATTTTCATATCACGTTTTTTTAAAAATTATACCGATTTCACGGTATTTGACGGTATTTTACTCGGGCTCGGCCCACTTGACATGCTGCTGTGCCGTGCTATGGCCTATTCAAGTGCTGGAATTTGTTATTTAGGCTACGTGACAACGCCTGAATGCAACACAGGCTCCGCTCCATTAGTGCCGTGCTCGGTTATAATTGTCTTGGACTTGGGTCGGCTTCGGTCAGGAAAATGCGGCACCACCCGTGCTCTAGCGTGTTCACCTGTGCGTGTGCGCGCACGTGTCTGTGTGTGTGTGTGTGTGTGCATCGGGCGAAACTCTGCCATGCGCAATACAGAGAGCAGAGGAGGATCGTAAACGTGCGACCATGTAGAGACAGAAATGTAAATAAGATAAATAACATGAGGCTATTTAGTTTGTTTAAAAGGACAAGGTATAGACGGTGATGGGTCCCCGCTGAAACACTTTCCCGCCGTGCACGTTTTGGACATTGTTTGGGCTATTCACTGGTATTGCGGTATATGAAAAATTCATATCATAACGCACATAAATACCGGTTTTCGGTATGAACCGGTATACCTCACAGCCCTATGTTGGGTTCACACTGCAGGGCTTGACGCTAACTTCTTTCCCAAGGAGCACATGTGCTCCTAAGTTGAAAAAGTAAGGAGCGCATAAAGAACTTTAGGGGCACAATGTAAATTGATCAAATAATGTGTTTTCCGTAATAAACGTGATGCAAATAGACATTTACAAGCAAAATTATGTAATGAATTTGTATACAAAATGTACAGAAAGGTAAAATCATCAAGTTTTGAAAAAGTAGGCCTATTGCAATTTAATTTTGTCTTTAATGTTATTATCTTATATATATTATCTTTGCAATATGATTATCTTATAATGTTATTACTATCCTAAAACATTCTCCAGGTCCTCTGAAACTCTGCAGGACTTAAGCCTCTTTCACACAGAGCGCCCTTTGCGGCGCCCACCGTGGGGTAGGGCGCAGAGCAAGCGGAGAGCAAGGCACGCAAGACAGGATTTGGGGGAGTACAGGCTCGTTCAGAAGCTACAGCTCCATGGTGACCGCTTCCGGGTCTACTTCAGGCTCTTCTCTGCTATTGCACGCGCCGAGGTGTCGTCACAGCGTGTTGCGATCGTTGCAATTCGAGCACAGGCTGGCGGCGTGCAGACGCCGCGGCATGCGCCCTCTCACGCGCCGCTCAGCTCGGCGGCAGAACGGTGCGCTCTTGCGCCGCGGTAGCACATACATAATGAATGGGTTCGTCGGTGGAGTTCTGCGCTTTGCGCGCTCTGTGTGAAAAGGGCTTTATTTCCACCCTGCCCAGCAGCGGTACCATGGCAAACGGTCCCTAACTGCGGGGAGAACGGAGAAGGCTTCCCCGTAGGTCCGCCGCTTCCTCCACACTTTGACTTATTTCCACCCTGCCGACAGTGGGACTTATATTCATTGTGCCAACAGTGGCTTGGAAAACCACCCAAAACCGTGTCACACGGGGAAGAGGGAAGAGGGAAGGCGGCTGGAGTTCCTCCAACATTTGCCGTTAGATTATCATATTTTTTTATTGACAAAAATATAGGCTGCTTCGGCAGATTTTTTTATGTGCACATGTGCCCCTAAATATTTTTTACAGTTCGCACACACCTATTTTTAGTCGCAAATGCGAGTGAAACGCTCGCACTGTCGAGCCCTGCACTGGATGCAGAAACACTGTGAAGCGCTCCGATTTTCTGTGAAGTGCTGTCGACTTTGTGTCAGCTCATATGTTAACCAACTTTGCTGTTCACAACTGGATGCACCACGGCCCCAAGCTCCACATCCAGCTCGGTGTCTGCAGTGATAGTTTCGGCTTGCGGTCTATTGTTTCTGCAAGCTGCAAGCATTTCTGCCATTAGATGCTCCTAAATCCTTCACACTGGACCTTTAAAACACACACACTTAACACAGCCATACTCTTTCTTTTAGGCCACCTTGCAGAGATAACAACACACAGGTGTGGTTTTCTGAAAAGCATTATTTTTAATACCAGTAGCAACAGCTTTCACGTCTGTGTCAACTGAAAATGACATTGGCAGATTGGTTGCGTCACTCACTGCTGATTTGGTTTAGCCTGAGTGTCAGACTGAAGCTCCCAGAACCTTCAGTCTGATATGGCTTCCATTGAAGGCGATTTACAAGGGGGAGGGAATTTGATTTTTCCCTAACCAATCAGTAGAGATCAACAACTCACCCAGAATCTGACGTCATTAGTATCCATGCCTCGGGGTGCCGAAAACAAGCGAGTATTGCCCGTTTAAAATGTCTCCGTCGTCGTGCACGCCCAGCTGCATCGCCGTTAAATCCAGTTTAGCAGCTTCCTTAATTTGGTCCTCCATTAACGCGAGTAGTGGCGAAATACCTCGATAGCATCGTTAATGTGGTCTGTAGGATCTGTAGCGGTCGCCATTGTTGCTATCCTCACCAGTTACCCACCGGCGTACAGCTTGACATCAGCGTGGCGCTGATTGGCTAATCGCTAGACCCCGGCGTTCATTGGTCCGTCCGGCGTTTGGACAAGATAAATCGCAAATTCATTGAAGTATGCCAGACCAGAGATACAAGCCTACTCAGTTGAGTGGGCGGGGTCTATGGTCTGGAACCAGGCTAGATTTGGTTAGGGCAAAACAAAACAACATTTATCCAGCTCCCATTAAGAAATTTGCGAACACAACAACAGGCTAAATGAATGAAAAATGTAAAATGTAAAATGAAATGGCAGATCAGTCAGATTCTTTGCACATCAAGAAGTTGTTACCACAGTAATTCTACATTATTAACATAATTATACCAATAAACAAATTAGGAAGATTGGCAATATGTACAAATTACATAATTTTCTTTTGCTCAGATTTTACAGTAACACGTCATTCGTCCACTAAAGGTTTCAGAGTCTGTCACAGCAGCTAAAACAAATTACATGCAGTTGGACAAAGATTATTGTCCATTATGTTTATCTCTGTTGCTAAAGATTACAGACCAACACTAGTAAGAGGTCAAGAAGCAACATCTTCTTTAGGTTTATGGGTAATGCAGTGTTCATTTTGACAACTAGCAGCACCAGCAATATCTGGCTTACCCTAATAGCACCAATGCATCATGATAAATTTGACAGACATGTTTAAACACCGAGATGTTATGTTTTAGGCATTTCACCGCAATCTTAAAATACACTTCGTAATTTGAATTTCAGGTGCTGTGATCGTGTGGAGAGCCGGTCAGAATGATGTGAGGAGTCAGATATATGAGCAGTTCTGTGGTAAAAAGGGGCTTGGCTTTTCTGGCACACACTAGGTGCACCCTATTGATGCTCAGCCAGAAGCCTGACCTACACTGGGTCAAATTTATGGGTAGATATTTAGCTTGTCTCTGCCACTCTGTAGGGCAGAAAGAATAACAAAGTGCCTCAAGCCTGGTGATGTCTCCAGCCTGGCTGCACATCACAGACCTGCTAAGAGTAAACTGAGAATGTCAAAAACACTCTGTCACTCTCCTCCTCGGAGTCAGCGTGTGGTCTGTAGCCTCGTTTTGTCATTAGGTTTGTGAGCAGTTTTGAATTTGGTTGCCAGGGCGACATCATGCTTATCCATCTGATCAAACCAGCAAAATGACTTCCATATATACATGTCTGAAGAATCAGCATAACCTTTTCATAATTATTAATATATCAGTGATATAAAGTGTCAGAACTTCTCTGGGTTATTCCCAGCACCTTGATCTTTCTTTGTCAGCCTTTAGCAACCTGTAATGCTGATGATAATAAAACAGGAAACAGTCACAATGTGTCATTATCAGAATGAGGAAGTAAAGATGCTGTGGTATCAATATAGTTTTCTGGAGAAATTATGAGTTACTACTCACCAGTTAAACGACCATATGAATGATTCTGTATCACTGACACAGGAAGGCGCAGGCGAGTATTTAAACAAACATTTTAAAACACGAGACACATCATAACTAACCTCTCAGAGCGTTATAGATCACACCTCCACCATCCACCTCTGCAGCAGACATTTTATTTTATCTAGTATGAAATTACATATAGTGTAAAAATGGGGAAGTACCGTTTTTATTTTCCTGTTACATGAACCTTGGAACATGCTGCCTTCCAGCTGCTCCAGCAGCGCAACCCCAAAAGTAGTTTCACTTCTCTCTGGCTCGAGTTTTTCGTTTAAGTTGCAAAATACCTAGTGAGCTCGTTGGTACAATCACTCTCTCTTAAACCACATGTTACTCTTTGCTGCACGGCTTCAAATCACTGAGGATTTCTGGCTTACTCACTTGCAAAGAAGTTTCTACCGTACTTAAACCGAACTGCTGTTTATTCAGATTTCCACCACATAATTATAATTACCTGTAATACCTAAAGTGGAAATCCTCAATTATCTGTCATGCACTACTGTAAGTGGAAATCCCTTTCTGCTAAGCACTTACTGGTACCGCTGTTGTGTTTTTTTCCACTGCGCTTTCCAGAGTGAACTGTGAACCGGATCTTTCCTAAAATTTCTGTCCAGGTTTTCTCGGTCCAACAGTTATGCCAGCTTCACACATGTGGGAGGAGAGACTTGGCACAATTGTTCGCTGGTGTCTCTGGTTTAATGAGTATCGTATCTCGCCCTTGTATAAGAGAGTAGGCTTTAAACCCCACATAACCATACACATTTGCCTTTGATATGGTCGGACGACATTTAATGTAAACTTAAACAGTAAGGGTGCAGAAGCAGAGGACTCCTGCAAAGAAATAAAGGGTTGCCATTGCAATGTAGGATAAATGATTGTTGCCATAGTTGTAAAATCCTTCCTTGTAGTATTATAAACTGCTCTGCAGTAGTTTAGCATTTGATAAATCTTCATAATCATGGTTCTCTGACCAAAATTGGGCTTCCTGGAGTGGTGAGAATTTTCGCTGCTCACTCATGGAGCTGTTTGTTCCCTTCGTTCAAAGCTTCTCCAGGCCGCTGTGCTCAATATCGTCCCGTGCTCAACTCAGATTTCACCCTGCTTCACTCAAACTGCTCACCGCTCGCTGCGTTGTATTTTAGTTTTAGCTCAAACACTAGCCAGACTAATTTGCAAATAAAACATGAGCTTGGTAGATTCGTCTGGTTTCTTCCCAGGCTACTTTAAACACATAATTTCATTTCATTTAAGAAAACCACATCCCAACTGGGTCGGGCATGCTTCGAAGTCATGGTGTGAGCGGCACTGGAGGGAAATTGAGGCAGGAGATAAGATGACGCTCCAGAATCCTTCCACTCGCATTGCCCACTCGCTCGGCTCTGCTCACGTACTCCCATACACAACATTTCTGGTTCCTCGAACCCAAGTTCATGATGTGTGATGAAAATACGAGCCCACACACACAAAGGTAACCTAATACTACTGTTACGCTCTCACAAGTTTGGTTTTCAACATGCTTTTAAATCAGCCAGTGCATGAAGTTAAGTTTGATTCATGCTTGGTCACTTGACACGTGACAGCTGCCTCTCAACAACAGATATTGTGTTGCACAACACTCTGCATTTGTACTTTGGAAACAGTAAGTAGATTGACAGATAGATGATAAGCTGGAGTGATCGCACACATAACTTCTATCGCCCAGGCTCTTCTGCAAAGTGCATGCATTTAATGTGTACGTATGTGTATGTGGTTAAGGTGTCCGTGCTGGGAAGGTGGGCAAGAACAGAGGGCTTTGGAAACTGTTGGGCTTCTTCAGAGTCCAAGCAGCACATTTGTCAATGTCAGAGAGAGCGAACTAATTTGTAGTACAGCTGTTTCCCTATATGATGTGTTGAAACACTTGATCAGAAAAATTGGACTGGACCAGCTTGTGTCTCCAGCTCATAATAATGCCCCATTCACAAGGTAACCAGCCTTGGCCGGGCCTCCCATGGCAGCACCGGCCTGTATGAAGTAGCAGTAAACCTCAGCTGCTCTAATTTGTAAACTAGGCGAGAGAAAAAGGCTTGGAGAGAGTGTGTGTGGCACTGGATACGGTGGCGGCGGCAGCGGTGGGCAGGGGAGGGGGCAGCCGGGTAAGAAACACCATATGTTCCTGATTGACGATGATTGAATCAAGTGCAGTAGCAGAGAGTTTTCCAGCCAGTGAGAAATTTGTGTGCACTGAGGCATTTGACAGAGGGACAGGGAGATCTCAGTGGAGCTTAAACAGGCAGGACAAATCGATTAGTGATGACCCATTACTCCGTAGAGTGTGTGGAAAGCCTCCGACATTTTCAACTGCACTATTGCTCTCCTGGAAAATGCTCTTGACACGGAAATACATAAATCTCCCCATGCATGACTTTGTCTCAGCCTTTTTAGTTTTGAAGGAAGAGTCATTTTTATATTGGTGTCATAAAAATATGACTAAAAAAACAGCTTCTGGGATACCTTTGAGCAGGCCACAAAATCTGATCCTCTCCCCGATGTGAAGGCTACAGAAAGATATGAAAGAGAAATTTGGCTGAAAAAAATAACAACCTTGAAGTTCCCCAAAACGCTGGCCTGTGACACGATGGCCTCTAGTGGTACACTGGCGATTGACACAGACAGCTCAATCATTTCCTTATAGGCGTGTGCTGCCAGGTCCAGCTGGCTTTGACATTAACACCAGGCTCTGACTGACAGAGGCCCTGGCCTTGGGCTGGGCTCCCGGGGCCTCCACAGTACATTCAGCTCTCCTTTTAGCCTGTTGATTTACTGTCCCCGGTGGCCGCTCGTTGATCCATTTCCCCTCTCAGTTTGCTCACAGGGCACCCCGAAAACCGTCCTCCAGCAATATATTTGCTTTATGATTTCCTGAGGAGCCAATGAAGAAAAACAAGCCCCCGCTCACTGCACCTGTTCCAGTTAATGTGCAGCGGGCCGGTCGGCCTCCTCTGGTCTCGGTGGCTGGGGGAAAGCAGAGGGCCGCGGTGTCACAAGCTCCATGTGGATCTTCCATTTCCCCCAACCGGCCCAGTCGGGACCGAGCAGCGTGGGGAAGGGGGGGGGGGGGGGGGGTAGATGGCGTATTATATGTGTGTCAGTTTAACACACACAGGTCAAATGGGGCCCACATAGAGTCTTGCTGCGTGTGCATTATTAACATGTGTGTGGGTGTTTATGTAGCTCAGCGCCCAACATGGAGCTGACATTAATAAGGGAAAGTGATGGGAACTTGCTTACATCATTTTGGACGACATGCAGATGTGACTGAATGGAAGGTCTTAGCCATCTTCCATTTTGCGCGATGATGTGACCGACGTGGTATTTACATATTCCAAAATAGGAAAAAATAACAATAAAACGGCCAGATTTATTTCCCCGCAAGTGAGTTTTACAATAAAAACCCCTGCCTTGTGATCCAAGTTAAAATGACACGTAACATGGAAATGTGTTTTTGGAAACGCAGGAGTGCTGAGATGCAGGGTAGCGGGTGAAGACAGCAGGGTGAGCGCATGAAGCCCAAGGCCTGCTGGGTAACATTCAGTGATTCGGGGACACTGTGTCCATTTTACAGTGAGGAGCAGGCTCTTATTTGACAACCAGTTCCTGTTTTTTCAGCCGTGCATGTTTCCTCAAGTGTTAATGGATGCTTGAGCTTTGTCGTGACCCCTCTGCGACCTTTGTCACTGTCTAAACTCATCTGTAGTAATCCAAAGTCAAAACATTATATATCCAATACAACAGGCATTGAGTTTTTTACTCATAATATCGACTCCTTAAGTGGAAGACCAGGCAGAAATCCCCCCGGCCTGAAAATGTGATCCATTTATTTCACAGTCTGATATTTCCATTGATAAAAAACGTCTGTTATATATCTTCTGAGTCAGAAAAGAGTGAATAATATTGTCAATAAATTGCCAGAAAATCCAAACTCATAATTCAGGCAAATTCCTTTTTTATAGTCAAAGGTCAGTTTAGATTTTGGGTCTGCCATTTTTTTTTTTCCTCTCCCTTCCCGGCCATTATTAGCTGACAGCAAGAAGATTTGGTTTGACAATTATGAGGCTCATGTCTGGGTAATTGCATTCTGCAGAGTGGGAACAGCCCTCACTTCCTCGCAGTAAGCCTCTGAACATGGTACATATCACCAATAGTCCATCTGAAAGCTGTCAACTGCCTCGCTGGCCCAGTTCTTCCTGTTTCCTTGGAAGTGGCCCAGTGGTAAAGTGGCCCAGTGGCTTTTAGGTCAAGAAGAGAGGTGAACAGAATTATGAGAGGAAGCATGCATGTGGCAGAGTCTGCTTTTCTCAGTCATGTGTGTTTAAGTAGTAACCTGACAGAGTAAATGTATTCCAGGGTGCTTTTTTTTTTTTCCATCTTAACTCAAGTTGTCTTCCTGATGGCAGATGCATTGGAGCTCACCCTTGCGTGTAGTTGGTGAGTGTGTGTGAGTCCTTGTGCTTTTCCTTATGTTGTTTTTTCCCCCCCTCTTTTTTCTCCGGGCTTAAACAGTGTGTTAACCACCAGATCCCATCGCTATCAATCTTAATGGTGGTGGGTCAATGTAAACGCACACATGTGTAGGCCCTTTCTGCAAGCCACAGTTTAAGAATAATTCCTCCTCCGAAAAAGCGAGAGGGAAAATATTCTGGCCCCATTAACAAAATAGGTGCTCAGAAAACACCCCGGCCGGCCCAGAGTGATAGCTACTTCCTCAGCTTTTCCACTTCATTGATGGTTATGTGAGTTAAAACAACGAGCTTAATGGAGACTCCGGGCCCTCGGGGGACTAATCATAGCCACGTGACTTCCTCCGGGGCTTCCATGAAAATAACTCCATTACAATGGCCTGTGATATTAATATCGGCTTTGGGAAAGTCAGGCACGGGATCCACAGGGAGGGCCTCGGTATGAGCAAACAAAGAGGAATGCACGGCATTTGAGGGAGCGAGGGAGGAAAAGAGAAGAGGAGAAAGAGAGCAAAAGACGGAGAGAAAGAAAATAGTGAGCCATTTGTGATGAGTGATAGCATATTGCACAGTCATGATGTTCTCTTTCTCTGAGCTTCTGGACCATATTTTTCTGAGCTAATATGACTGGCAGATAATCACTTCCTTATTCCTTATTACTTAATTTCCAGATATTGACAGGTGGTTGAATTTAAGCTGTGAGAAGTAGCAAAATACATGTATTCAGTACGGAAGTATTTTTAATTTCAGAGAAAGTTATTGTATTTTTACTGCACTAGCTGATGGATGTTGTTCATTACATTTATTTATTTAATTGAACTCAACACAAACAAACCTGATGACATGATATTATTAGCTGATGTATCGGCCCAAGTGCGATGCCAAATAGTTAGACCCTGCATTACTTGGCCCATGCACAACACTGAAATACTGTTTTTCTTTCCTATACATGCAATAATCAAACACTCACAAATCAATACGTTAACATTATATGATACAATTAAAGGGTTGGTTCGACCAAAATACAAAAATGTATACTTCCTGCAGAGCACACTGTCAACCGGTGATGTTAATAGGTTTTCAGTGTGGTGAGTCTCTGCGACCCATAGGTGGTCATTTGAGTGGGTCCCTAATAAAATATGTGTTGTTTTTTTCCATAACTTTAAACTCGTGTTTAATGTTATATGGTTCTAGTTGTGGTTATGTTCATATATGTTGCAAATGTATCTGAAAATTAAATAAACAAAATCCTAAATCTGAAAACTTTATTTACAAGACATCAGACTGTATCTTTATCTACAGTCTGTGTACAAAACATTATACAGATGTTACATCCAGAGTTGATTATAGAGCACCAAAATCACCTACCCAGTCTCAAGTAAATCAAATGTGCTATATAATTGTTATATGTCATAATCCCTAAAAATTTAAATAAATGTTTGTATAAATTTAATGGATCAACAATTTGAGAAGTACACTTATTTTCTTTTTCTGAGAACAGTTTTTAGGTTTTCCTTACACTCAATAAGACTGTGAACCATGGAGATATTTTATTCATATGTCAAGAATAAAACTGGATCTTATCATCTTGTCTTGTCATGAGATATATGATATATACAGTAGGAAAATGGCAGCCGCCAGTAGAGTTGGGCCGGTGTATAAATGTTCTAACAAGTTTGATATTAGGCCAAACACTGGACCGGATTAGAGAGGAAACAAAATTTTACCAGGCGACCCATTCGACTCAGCAGCCACTCCTGAGTGGAACATAATGACATTGTGTTCCAAAAGAAAAAGAGCGTCTGACTAAAGCTTCCACCACATAACACTGAAGCGCTCTGTCCACATTGAATCCATTAAATATGCACCTCTGTCACGTCATGTAAATGAACCATGTACTGTATATATAAGCTGTTTGCTTGAGATCAGACTGGAGATGTTACCAGTTAAAATATGAGTGAGTAGCCTTCTAGCTGTCCTCCTACTTTGTAATGGTACATTTTTAAAACAGAATATACAATTTATATTGTGATATTTAATGGAAATGACATACACTGGTAGCCACCAGCAAGTAACGTTAGCCTAGCTTGTTAGCGAGGGTCATTTAGCTCACCAGAAACTTTCACCTCCTGACCTTTCTCCAGCCGGCCTCATTTTGCAGTTAAATAAATAAGTTTCACGTAGAAAATTACTCGTTATCTCCATGAATCAGCCGTTCCTGGTCCATTGCAGAGCTTTCGAAGCCAGCAACAGATAAAAATAGAAACAGGGGTCCGACAAAAGTTCAGCTCACAACCGCAGCACTGTGTCACTTGTTATTATTTAGGACACCTCTTTTGTCGGCTTCAAATCCAAAGTGTTGCCATATTGGTTTAGTTTTAGTTTTCTTGCCATGTCTCCTCATCATCCAAAAATACATGAACTTTGTTGTAAACAAACACTGCGTGTGCTGCTTTGCCGCTCCCATCTCCTGAAATGTGATCTCACAGCCGGTCAGACACTAGTGGTTCCACATAATTTTGTGTTTATCACGTTGTCATATTACTTATTAATAATAAAGCATATGTTGGATTTAGCGCCATGACACTGTCAGCACAGGATGCTGATGTAGGCTACTTTTTAATTTGCCAGAACTGTCATAATGACAAATGTCAATTCAGCCAGTTTGCATAAAATCAAAGCTCAAAGCTCGTACACCAGAAATCAACCCAGCTATAGTCACCAGTGATTTTTTTTTTTTTTTTTTAAATGGGGCATCCCCTGGACAGTAAGTCTTCATGTCATCATCAGCATGAGTCAATAGAGTAACTATCAGTAGCACAATCACAGTAAAGCAACTTCGTCATTAACATGAGTGAATACAGTATCTGCTGTCACAGTAGATGCTGCAACGTAAGATTATAGGATGTATGTATTCATATCCTACACGTTTGTGAATTCAGGTACATTTTATGAACCCAGAAATATGAGGTTATTGTCTACTGGTGCTCCTCCATGCCACCCCTAGGATTTAAAAACAGGTTTGTTGTTCACATGATAGCATTATTGGGCAAAATATTAGGGTAGGTCCCCGGGATGCATACGTAGTTAGTTTGCTGCATCCTTTCAGATTTTAATGTGTCAGGGACACAGGACCCATACCTACCAACATCACTGTCAGCAGTCTTAATAAAGACTAGTGCTGCTATGTTAGAAAGTAGTAACCTGCACAAATATAACTGAAACTGTCTGCATGGCTAGTCGTTAAAGGTATAGTAATAAATTATAATTTACAGGTATGAGTTCTACTAAACAGTTTAAATTAATTATTTATAGATAAAAGACCATTTTGTGTATCTGCATTAAATCTAGATTTGAGGGACAGGATTAAACAGTTATGTCAGTTGTTATAACACATATGAAGTATCAGACAGTAATGGGGTCATCTAACAGCCAGTCTGAGGAGACAGTGTGTACATAAGTGTGAGACATGTCAGATAGTCTCTGCAGATGATTTTTTTTTTTTGGCCCGGCCTCCATTTTACCATCTTCTCCTCCTGCCTTGTAAACCTGCCATGCTGTCATTCCCCCTGTCTGTACAGGCTGTAACTCGCCACCAGCTGCATTCAGAACAATTAAACCTCAATGACTGCGGCGAGGAGACGTCGCCCACCTCAGAGTTCAATACCCACTGAAGACTCCCAGGCCTCCTCTGCTTCCTCCCATTCAAACAGACACGTGCGTCAGCTCTTCCAACCAAATGGGACATCTTATAGAGCAGCTGAACTCTTGTATAAGCCGTCACTTGTAAAGAAATACTCGAGGTTCACTGGATCATAAGCCAGACACTTTTTTCTCCAGTTCCTCCTGTTGTGGGAGATTTATTGAATGAAATAACACCGGCTTCACTTTACCCCCGCTTTTATGAATATATATATTGTTTTAACAGCACTTTAAAATTCCTCCTACACTCCCGTTAGGGTCACGGCTAGGCCTTCATCTCTTTGAGGACTCAACATGATAAAAGATTTCAAACATTATCATAAACTATTTGTCCTGGACAGGCCGCTACATGTTATGCTGAGGTATGGAAATGATATGGGCAGAGAAACACTGATAAGTATGTAAAGTGTAAATTTTAAAGGCTTTTGCTGAGACTGTGAGTTTTGTAAGTAACAGGACTGAAGTCAGATCAGCCTTTTCTTGGTTTAGAATTTAGAACTTCAGTGATATCAAAATCAACTGTATGTACGAGAGGTATACATCTTTGAAAATTCGATTGAGCTAAAAGAAGAAGGACAGGTGATTGATTAATCTTTCAGACATTCATCAGAAAATTAATCCGCAGCTCTTTCGAAATTATAAGCATTTGCTGACTCCTTGTGATTTGTGTGGATTTGCTGCTTTTTTCTGTTTATCAGTGTATTATATTATCAGTGTATTAGGGGTGGGCGATTCCACAAAATTTGGTTTCGATACCACAGGGCCAGAATTGCCAATATCGATAGTGATACTGTTTATTATTAAAAGCTGCTTATGACCTTTCAGGGGAGAGCAGTGTGTAGTGATTCATGAGGTAAATAATCAGTTTGCTAAAGTAGCAGCTAATGACATGTTACAGTTTGAAAATGTAGATCTGATTGTACCAAAAAATAATTTTACGATGTTACTATATACCTAGATAGTCCTTGTCTGAGCGTCTTCACCATGGTGGGCTGCATGTGTGAGACAATATGTTGTTAAACTGCCCACAACAGTGGAGACACAGAGGTGCACTGCATGTGTTCAAGACAACAGAACGTTGTTTGCACAGTTTTTCTCAAAGTACAAATGCGTACAACGTGGAAGAAAGAAACTGGTCCCTTTTATGGTATCAATCCTGTTGACGCTAGAATCGATCTCCAAAAAGAAAATGTAGTATCTGTAGCATTGGTATTTTGGTGTCAATCTGACCACCCCTACAATGTATGCCTTTTAATGTCTTATGTAGCAGTTGCCTTGTAAAGTGAATATCTCTGGATTTTGGATTGTCATCAGAAAAAAAGACATTTAAAGATGTCACTATGTCTCTTTGGGAAATTATGATTGGCATTTTTCCACTATTTTTCTGACATTAAATAGACCAAACTTCCAGTTGATTAATTGAGAAAACTTTAATCAACACTGACAGCTGCAGTCCTAAAATACAACCATATCAAACTAATACTAGGGTCTGACCCTTAAAAGATTCAAATCGTCAATTGCAGACCCCTCAGTCGACTTAGTTTGCTTCAAGTCGAGCATTTTGTTTTGGTAGTCAGTGGTCAATGTGCTGTGTTGTGCACTTCTGGGGACATTTTTGACCCCCAGTTTTGCTGTGGAGACAGCAATATTGACTTTCACGCCACTCTTTGTTACAGAAAGCAGCAGACATGATGCAGCGGCACAGAGGAGGAGAAACTTAGCAACATAAGGCCCTGAGATGACATTATCTGCGTTCTTCTGCTTGGAAGTGGTGAATTTACAGCTCATAGATACTTAATTTGACCCAGTCTCTGGCTTTTTTCTCTTTTTATATATATATATGTATATATTTATAGTTTTGGCAAAAAATGTTGCACATTTCCAAGCCATCATTAGCTTGCAGATCCTTAACTACATTTTTATTAAATCAATCATTAAAACAGAATAATAACACATAACTTTAAAAAAAAAAAAAAAAAAAAAAAAAGTTTCCCCCTTTGTAATTTCACAGTAATTTGCAGATGTACTTCAAACCTCCTGAGCTGACGTGGAAATTTAGAGCATTTTATAATTTAGTTATGATCGTAGGGAGATGTAGAAATCCTGACACCACTGTGGTCCCAGGAAGTGATTTATCATTTACATTCACCTTGTAAAGATTTCAGAAAAGCAGGATCCTAACACCTCAACAGTAGTAAGTGAAAAAATTAAAATGACCCAGAGGAAAAGATCTGACAAAAGTAGTTTTTCAAATGAATAGTAATTAATAGAATCACAGTGAGTGGGGAATAAATTTGCAAGAAGATTTAGGAATTTCCAGCAGCGTACGTACACCACAAGCAGTGATATGGCTTTCACATCTTTCAAGTGAAATATTAGATGGCAGTAGCCAAGCCAAAGAAAAGGTCCTCCTCCAGGGTCCAAATAATTATAACAGTGCCATAACAGATCAAACATTATTTCTTTGACCTTGTCTCCAGCTTGAGGAACAGCTCAGACTTTTTGGCTGAAAGCTCAGGCAGCAAAAATCTCTCTGTCTGCAGGAGCTCTCGCTACACGGACCTGACGTTTACACAGGATTAGAGATTCATTCACCATTAAGTAAATGACCCTCTGCCGGCCAGGAGCAACACTTCTCTGGTTGTTTGGATTCTGTGGTGCAGAATTCACACAGGGATTAGTTTAAAGCATAAATCAGCTGTTTTGGCAAAGTCAGAATAGTGCGAGCCAAAAGAATTCCTGCAAATATGCGGTGTCAACTACCTGAGAAAATGACTT
This sequence comes from Epinephelus moara, assembly GCF_006386435.1. Taxonomy (NCBI): domain Eukaryota; kingdom Metazoa; phylum Chordata; class Actinopteri; order Perciformes; family Serranidae; genus Epinephelus; species Epinephelus moara. The sequence continues at coordinate 22,003,214 of NC_065517.1, read as the reverse complement.
TTTCCACTAATGCGTTCTTTGAAGTGTCAGCTACGTCAGTTCAGTGGACTTGCTTTTCATCCACATTTAGGATGTAGGATATTGCATATTTTAGAAACAATGTGTTTTTCAGCTGCGCAGATGCACCACGGGCCGCACACCACATCTGAGAAAACACTGATTGTTGTCTCACGTCCATTTTAATTGAATCTAAGGAAGTTAAAGCGAGTCGATGAAAGCCTACATCATGACTTGAGGTTGTATTTTCAGGGCATGACGCAACACTTTGCTTTATAGGGATAACAATGTCACTTTCAAGTTTAAAATGTTAAACAGAAATCAAATGAAATGAAACAAATGAGCAGGGGTCGCTGGGAGCATAGCCACAGGTCTTTGGTTTTTGTTGAGTCAGTCGCCTCGGGCTTTCCTGTCAGGTGTGACCTCATCGGCTCTAATGCATATAATGACTTAATTTCAGGAAATGCAGTCTGTTAAGAATGCAAAACACCTAATTGATCCTTCCCTTCTTAGAGAGTTTGCAGTGTGGGAATTGAAAATGAACCCCATAATTCACACTGGTGTACCCCACTTACTCGGTTAACAAGCTGCTGAATTTTCCCATTTGGCCTGCAGGCAATCACACCTTCTGCCGCTTAACTAAAGGCTCTGTTAGACCACAGAGAGAGGCATAAAACTTAACCTGGTCAACTGCTTGCAGCTGGATGAAACACTCCAGATCATTGGGATACGTAGATCCGCCTGTATTTAACCCTTGTGTCTGTTTGAGGATGCACAGCTACAACACCGCGCTAATTCTACCAGCAAATGATGGTCTTATACAACTGAACAGCTGGAGGCAATTTTAAAAGCAATGAGGCAGGACGTGCTGTACATTTAGAAAGAGAAACAGACACAATAAAAGGGTGACATTCTCATTATTTTTAGTGGAGTGTGTTTCCTTCTTTTTTTCAAAAATATGCACAAAAGTTATGTTTACATTCAGTTTTCTTGGTCGACCCATAGTCGTCTTTTAGGGCCATTAGTCGACTAGTCGCCAGCATGTTTACACTAATAATTTAATTATTAGAGTATATATTTTGGGCGGGGCAACACAATGGTTTGAGTTGAAGGTATGAGACAGAATAGTATCAGTAACATTGTTAACACTGTGCTACATTACAGAGAAATACAAAACCATACTAATGAACCTTCATTAATATAGGCCTATATTTTATCTACAAGTGCACGTCACACACTGAGCGAGCCGCCTGTTAATGACACTGTCATGTGGCTAATGGGCATGTAGCTACTTCCATGTTTCAGATGATACGTCATGTTTGTAGTCGACCAGTGAAGATGAGTTTACATATCACCTTGGGTTCGTCCTTCACCTTCTCAAAATGATCCCACACTTTGGATTTCCTGCCCGACATGTTATTAACTAGCCTGTGGAATAACCACAGGTACCAGCCCTGGAAATTAACCTGACTCCTGTCTGACTGCTGAGCATGGCCACTTCCTGTGTCTGCCCTTTCAAATGAAATTCCCACATGGTCCAGTCATATAGGTTTTGATTTATTTTGACATAGTAGATATAATAGAGTTTCAGTTTTTTTTTTTTATTTCCTGCGACTAAGCGACCAAGAAAATTTTGCCGACTAATGACTTTTGTGGTCAACTAAGGTTTGATAGACCATTAGGGGGCAGCCCTACTGATTTTTTTTTCACCCCTGTTTACTTGCCTTTGTTGGCACATTACCACCACCAGCTGTCAGCAGAATAGTGACAGCAAGATGTATATTGGGCTGCTCACATGCTTTATAAAGATACTGCTCTGTAGTGCTACTAGTGGTCAAAAAGCATTATTTGTGCATTGAAAGACTCGATCAATTGACTAATTGTTGCAGTGCTACACCACTGATTTTCACAAACTACAGTATGTTTACCTATAGGTCTGTCACGATCACTACTGTACTATTGTTGGGATGATATACTGTCCCAGAAATAATTGCAGTAAACAGTACAATGTCATTTAAAGACCATTTTATGCTATTGAGTTAAAGATCGTATAATAGCATAATATTGCAGGTACACCTTTTCAAAGAACAATGAACTTTTAATCCAACCAGAAATGACATGTCTCAGCATGGTGTTTGTTCTCTCGATGTTTATCATGTTGACTAAAATTTTGGTGATATTCTTATTTAGACATACATGTATGCAAACACAACGATAATATTGTAGGATATATCAACATGACCTCGATAAGTCGATAACGTACCTATTGACCTATGACAGGCCTGTCTAACATACACAAACACCACCGCACTTTTAGCAGCATTACACTCAAGGATAATGTTAGCTTGGGAACCAGATGAATCTGCGAGCTCATGTTTGATTTGCTCTGGCAGATATCTCTGGTCTGCCTTCCATTTAGACGGATTTTCAGCTGACCTGGCCCTTGTCATTTAAAAACCAAGATGGCTGCAGCTGCTGTGCAACACTCATTCACAGACATGTTGATGCTGCACCATCACAGCTCATTTCTGCACGCTGTAGTCTGGTTACGTTTGTCTATCTCTCAGCGCTACATCATGTGTCATTGCTCTGATTGGCTGTAGGTCTATCCAATCGCGGCAGGAAGCATTTTGATCTACAGACATGGATTACCAATCTTTGAAATCAAAATTTAGCCAGGAGGTTCCAGACTTACTCACATTTTTGGTTTTGGTCTGGCGATGTCTGGCTAGCATAATGCCATTGTGCTAAAATGAAAAATAAAGAAGACACATTTCCTATATCACGTGCTAGGGTTTCAACGATTAGTCAACTAATCGATGACTAATCAACTATTAAAATAATCGGTGACTATTTTAGTAGTCGACTAATCGGTTTGAGTCATTTTTCATAGAAAAGTACTATAAAAGTACCCCAAAATACTCTTATTGCAGCTTGTTACGTTCAGATATTGGCAGCTTTACACACTCTCCCACGGTGAACTTAAACCCTTTGGCGTGAGTACGAAATAAGACATTAGATGACATCATTTTGGGGTTTGGGAGAGACAGACCGACATTTTACAACATTTTAACACATTTTTCGATAAAAATGATTAGTCGACTAATTGAAGAAATAATCGACAGATTAGTCGACAATGAAAATAATCGTTAGTTGCTGCCCTATCACGTACTTTTCAAACCTTTAAAAAGTACATTTTTATTAACTGGAAAGACAGAAACAGTTAGCTGTTTGGAATGAAGGAAAAAAATGCATTTAGAAACTCAAAACTCTGCAGTACATTTTGTTTTGGCATGTCTGCAGCTCTGTAATGTATATTTGAGTTTATAGATATACTTTATGTTTTTGATTTATAGTAAAAGATCTTAAACATGCAAAAATCCCTCTTCAATCCATAACCATTAGTGCCTTTGACATTAATATAAACTCAAACCATGCGCCATTATAAAGCTGTTCAGTGTACAGTGTCACAATGTTCTGTTTTGCATATGGCTCCCACAACTCCATCATCACTTCAGCCATCTGTCAGCTGAGCACCATCAGCATCTGAACTTGGCTCACAAATAACCCCCCTCACTCACTGGGGATGTGACAGATGCATGCTTTAATGTTGATGCTGATACATAGTTGTCCTATGCAGCCTCGCGCGCCCAGTCAGTGTTCAATACTAACAGCACGAACTCTGGAGCGAAGTCAAGAGAAGCCAGTGGTGTTATGCTGAGTGATTTAGGACGGAGCTCAGGCCTCGCTCTATTTCTTCCCGTTTTTGAAACGAGAGCTTTTTCTTTTGTGCCACCCTTTAGAGTTGGGGTTTAATTGTCAGGAAGGGGATAGATTTATTTCCCCATAAATTACACAAGTTTTCTGTGGTAGGACCCAGAGCATAATGTAATCTACACATGTGCACACATGAGCATTGTGAGGGTGTGGATGATGTTGCTGCTCTATTTCTACGCACTCCATTCAGCATAACCAAGATTTTTGATTTTAAGTCTCTTAGTATTTACTTTAATTTTACACCAGTTAAAGCACAGTAACAAAAAGTTTAAATTTATCTTTATTTAGATACATTTTCTATTTAGTATTAATGGTAACAAAAAAGCTAAAAAAAATTATACACACGTTTTTCAGTGTTAATTTCTTCACAAATAAGCATGAATTCAGCGCAGTGATCATAGTAAACAAAGCTTTATTTTTCTGAATGTGTACAAGGGATTTACCTCATTGAGTGACTCACTCTCTCCTGTTATGAAAGCAGCGTTTATCCTTCAATGTTTTCAGTGCTCGATTCAGAATCTGCACAAAATTTATAACATTTCCCAGTAATTACAGCAAAGAGAGCAAGAGGCTTGATTGATGCTCCATATGAAACTGAGTTGCGTACGTTTTGCCAGGTTTTTCGGAATATCCTCTCTCTTTTTTTTTCCCCCTGCAAATTGGTTTTCCTCCCTGACCTTACAGAGTCGCCACTCGGCATCATGAGGAAGCTTCTGCAGGGAGCCATAACCGCCGCCAAAGGCCTTTAAATCCTCGATTTGATGGCTTGAGGATTCGGCAGGAGGATTCAAAAAGGATGAAGAGAAAATTGCACATCCTTATGAAAACAAAGAGCATTTGCATCCCTGTGTCAGGATGAAAAAGGGAGAAGAAAAAAATGGAAATGCATACTAATTCATCATTGGATTTTACGGCTCCTCGATGGTCCATAACTCACTCCGACCATGATTCCCTTTTCCCCTTCATGCTGTCGGATTCACAATCCACTACGCCATGTTTTAATGACCTTATTATAGGCAATTCTACACTGTCCAATAAAAGGTTTACACTTTGAACTGTGATCCATAGTATGACTAACATATTTTATAATATCTCATGAATTACAGAGTAATGGAATAATGGAGAAAAGAGGCATTGAAACGGAGAGAATGAGGAAATCACACACAGCCTGAGTGATGAAATGACTCGACTTGGTGCTCAAATCCCAAAATGATGACTCTGGTCTTCTCAATTGTTCTGTTCCTGTATTAACCCAATGCATGGAGGTTTTACCAGTTTTAATAACGATTCAATGTAGCTGACAGACATGACATATGAGTTAATGCTGTAACCTGTCTCGAGGCAACATTTAAGCACCAATGCCATATGGCAACTCGATTTTGGAAGCGCTGCTTCAGTAGATTCCTGAAAGCTGTCTGGTACTGTCATTGCTCATCCTACAGACAGCAGAGTGTATCTTCCCCGACCTCTTTTTCCTTGTGGACAGTATGGAATTGACTGATTAGACGGGCAGACCCGCAGATAGATACATAAATGCATACATACATTATATTCATACTCTACCAACAGGCTTCAGTATTTATTTTCAAAAACCTCAGCAAAAGGTTGAATCATAAATCAAAATCTGAAACAATGGTAGCATTTACAACCACTTTCGTAGAGATGAACTTCACTGGCAGTATCCTTTGGAAACTGGAGCCATAAATTTTATTACTATTAAATGTTTCTAAAGGGAGTTGACAAATAGTTGAATGGAGTTGATTTTCCCCTCCTGCTCTTGGCACGGCTGCGGGGAGGAAAATTCCCTGTCTAGCAAAGAAAAAAATGCACTCACATTAGTGCTGCCAATCCATTCATCTTGATGCTGTTTGAGTGTAATTTAAGCCTTTTTAAAACGCCTGCTGAAAATACAATGTGCTTAAGGGCAGTTGCGAGCATTTTATGAGCACAATAAAATTGTCACTGCATATGGATTAGATGGATGTTGATATACGGGCATGACGTTTTTCATGTGCATGGGTGTTTACAGCTGAGTGTTAATATGTCTGCTGCTGAAGGAGTAACTGTGGGCTGAAATTACTCAGATTCAGCCCTCATTGGCATCAATCATAATCTCTGATTTCAAAAACAGCAATAACTATAACATAAATTTGGAGTTAAATATTTGTGTTTAAATCCCAGATGCAGATCTAGAAAGTAAATTGTGAGGGTTAAGATAGTAGCCTAATTGTCTGTCCACTAAACTCCGCCCCAAACATAGATTTACTAATTCTAGTTTAGCCATAACCATTTTTATTACCATTCCAAAACCCCAAAAAACAATAGCTTAAGTGTAAGTGGTTCATTTCTGCTCTAATTTAAGCTGCAAACAGAAGCATGCAGCTAACTAGCATTCTACTTACAGTGAATTAGTAACCTACCTATTAGTAATAAATATGTTATTATGGCTTTACAGGTTGGATTCCGAAAAATATTACCTATTTCCTGCTTAGATCAGAGTAGAATCAGAGGCTCTGTCCTGCCCTTTATTGGATTTAGTTTAGTTTATATACATGATGAGATGTTGCCTGAGACATGAAACGTTAGCTTTAAATTCGATCTTTTACATTTTCTCTTGTAGCTATCGTGTGCATGTTTAAGAGCCTCTGACATTGCCCTTGTTTTTTGGTGCTGGCTCTGTAGGTTAAGAAGCCGTTGAGGCACTGGCGGTATCTTCCGAAGCCATTGGCTTAAGTGTATGTGGTCTGACGGCAGCCATCTACCTGGGATCTTCATTTTTAGGTAGAACAGGTGGAGAAAAATCCTCCTCATAACTTATGAGTTATACTATCCTTGCTAATGATGTCGAGCTTGACACATATGCTAGAACAGCAAAATGGCTGCCATGTGAATGTTGGATCGATGGATTACGTTCTACTGTTAACCTTCCCCATTCTCTTAAGAAAAAACATTAACCAATAAACATAAAGTAACACTGGCTGGAGTGAGGCATAAAGGCTAAAACACACCGGCGCTGTACAACGCGTGTCAAAACAGACGCCCCCATTATTCTCTATTTACAAACCCACACCGGCGGCGAGTCATTGGCGTCGATGTGAGGCGCCGCGGCACTTCTCACTATTGTCCAATTTTCTAGCGTCACTGCCCTTGAAAAAGGGCTTCTTTTTCAGAGAAAAGCCTATTTTGTACTTCCTAGCTCCCGTAGTAGCAGCTCTGTTGAAAAGCAGAGAAGAAGAACTTTGACGCCATCTATCGTTTGTTTTACTGTTGTTTGGTCTGGTGTGGTTGTTGTGGTCATCCTGCTTTGTGTGTTTTCTTTCTCTACCTGCGTCCTCTTCCTCGTCTTTTTTTCTAATTGGCAGTTGGCAACCAGCTAGTCACATTACCGCCACTCAGCGGAGTGTAGTGTGCAATAGAATTCCGGTTGATGCCCCGCAGCGAAATGCGTCATTGACTCGCGTCAATGATGCCGCCGTCATGTGACGCCGCCAGTGTGTTTTGAACTTAAGAGGCTAACGATTTTTACATGGATGTATTTATTAGATCTAGATACTGAACCCCAAGATGGCGCCTATGGCCTCCAATGAAAATTGCTTGCCTGGCACGTACAACAATAAAGTTTCTCGTCTAGAGGTTTACTTCCAGTGTGTGCAGCCTGCTAAATATGCACATCAGTGCTTCCCCATAGACTTAACGATAAATGACATCACAAATTTTTATTTGCTTTTCTCAGCTCGAGAAAAGTTTTACAAATATAAAACCTCTCATGGATCATATATTCATAATAAAAAGAGTCATAATTGACCTTGTTTGCAGTTGTAGATGTCCTGTCTACAGTTTTACAGACATCTCTTTTATAATCGTGGCCTGTGGGGAAAATGCTTTTTGGGCCACTGGGGTTTTTTATATCTACAACACAGCAAGGGGCCAGTGGAAAAAATTTGAAGCAGGGCTGAGTGATGGGGGTCCGGATTTTTCCAGTAGGCAACAACAATGCATCTTAAGGTTGATGCTGGTCAACATGAGAACATTTATGCATATCTTTTCATAGCACAGTCCATCTGTCTTGTCAAACTAATTTCAGTTGCCATTTTCACTAAAAAGCAGTAAAGCTCATTCTGCTCTCTGCAAACATTTGGCAGGCCCTGCTGCCGTGGGTGGAAAAGTTATGACAGTTGTAGCTACTGATGCCAAAAGTGATGTACCGTATTTAAATTCAGATATGCATAGAGGAATGTATCTCCCTGGACGTCCTATGATAAATCATTCAATCTGTGTCTTCTGTAAATTAAGAAAAATGAGATGTAACATTGTTTTGCCTTGTGAGCACCAATATAATGACACATTTCTAACCCTTCTCTGAAAAAATGTGATCTAGAATTACATCCAGTAGTCACTCTCCAAGTCATAAAGAAATCCAGGTGTCTAACAGGTGAATTTGGGTGGAGATGAACATCTGATATAGCCTCAGCTGGCAGGAAAAAGTGGTCACGCCTACTGTACTTTTGTATAAACTAATGGTTTGCTTGTTTAAAAGATGCATAATTACTTACAAGGTCACTGAAAGGACACGCTCTCATAATTCATACAGACCAAAACATCAGGAATCTGGGAATAGCCTTAACATGGTCCTGCCGTCAGCCCTGTACTCATCCAACCACAAGATGATTTTGTGGAGAGAGACTTTTCCTACCATCGCTTTGGGTCAGTGTGATTTACGCACATGTTTACTGATGTCTTTCAGATGGTCCCTCTCGCTGGTTATTGTCTTCCACTATTAGTTCCCAGATGAATCACCAGCGGACAAATTGGGGGATGTCTCTGTGGATCTGCGATATTTATTGAGGTTACGCATCACTGTGGACCTCTCCATTGGCTTCCCAATGTAACAAGGGAAAAACAGATGGCTTGCGGTCATGGCATGTTTGGACATTGAAACACTTGGGTTTCATGGTGCTTTTTATGCTTTTCTGCACATTTGGTTTATATCTTGTTCAGAGATTATGGCAGGCCTCCTTTTGTCTTTCAGCATGTTAAATATATATTGTCATAGCGTTGTTTTGAACTGTTGTAAGATTTCAGGATCCCCTCTGTTCTCCGAGACCTCTGAATCATGATCTATTGACCCCTGCAAAATCGCTGATATATAACATCTCCCTGAAGATATACGATTTCTTAATACATCGCTCTCCGGCAGTGTACTGGAGTTGCTTGCTGTCAATTGTATTTGGGCTGAAATTCCTCATACCAAAGCAATTCAGAGTTTCTGAGTTTATACGGCAGTTGTTTTTAATTCCCTGTTCTATTAGCCAGCTGGTAATACTCCAGCATGTTTATTTTAATAGGGTAAAAATAAATGAACCGCAGTGATTAAAGCAGATATGTAAATATTGTGTCATGTAATTCATGGAGCAGGGAGCCCCACTGATTACCTTTAAGTAAAGAATAATGAACTCAGCTCAATGTTAAGATGACAATGAAACTACTCTATTAATGCATCTGTGCACAGGTCTGCTTTGCAGCAATCGCTTTATGACTTACAGACTATGCTGTAAGTTTAACTTTGTTTGTTTGCATGCCTCTGCAGCAGAGGTTGGACAAAGTCATTGTTTAGCAAATCATAATTAAGTCTTTGCACTGAAGTCCCAAGTTGATTCTCGCAAAACAAAACAAAACAAATCAGTCGAAATGTGCTCTTCATCGAATATAGTGCCATTTAAATAGCAGAGTAATAATGTATTCATTTAGAAAATATTAATGCTTTTTAAAAAAAAAAAATGTAATTCATGTTTGTTGAAAGTTGTTTTGCCTCCATCTGTAATTTTCGACCTGCATGTTTTGCATACTGTAGTTTGTATTTTGTTGACCATTGAGTAGTTTTTGTATGCAAAGAAAATGATCTACTATCATTTTTCCAACTGCTGCTCAGTAACGTAACGTAACGTAACGTAACGTAACGTAATGTAAGTTCTTCATGGTTCTCTCCTGCAACTTGATTGGATGCTGTCAGATTGGTTGAAACCAACAACCAATTCTCATACAACAGTTTGCATGATATTCTGTGAAAAATGCATGCACAACTGTTCATATGATTTCCTATGAATTTGCGCCCCCGTATAACGTCACGTCTAAGTAATTAACATAAAGCTACGGAGATTAGGCTTAGGAAAAGAAACATGGTGAGGACATACCTTAAAATAACTCAAAGTTCACACGGATCCGAACACGCAACTCCGGGGGAAAGTCCCGGGCAGAAGTCCAATTTTTTGTTACGTAATTAACATAACAAAGTTGTGGCGGTTAGGCTTAGGCGAGTAAAGTTACTGAGGTTAGGTTTAGGAAAAGACACATGATGAGGACGTACCTTCAAATGACTCCAAGTTCATATGGATCCGACCATACGACTCGAGGGGAAATTCCTGGGTGAAAGTCCGATTTTTTTTGTAACGTACCTTAGATTGACTCAAAGTTCGCATGGATCTGAACACACGACTTTGGGGAAAGTCCCGGGTGAAAGTCAGATTTTTGTTACATAATTAAGCTAAAGTTACGGATTTTAGGTTTAGGCAAGTGAAGTTACTATGGTTAGGATTAGGAAAAGAAACATGGTGAGGACATACCTTAAAATAACTCAAAGTTCACATGGATCCGAACTCGCGACTCCAGGGGAAAGTCCCGGGCGAGAGTCTGATTTTTTTTGTGACATACCTTAAACTGCCTCAGAGTTCACGCGGATCCGACCACGTGACTCCAGAGGAACACCCCGGGTGAAAGTCTGATTTTTTTGTGTCCCATCCACCACCCCAACCTGTCTCCTTACAAGCGCTTGGGACTGCTTCCTTGTTTACTGCTGTTAGCGCATTGGTCACATTATCTCAGCCTTTCAAAATGCTTGGGATGTGTACAAATTTGGGTGCATTACTTTTCATGGGAAAACATCCAAAAAAAATTGTGAGAACAGCCAGTTCAAACAAAGTGAATTTAGGGAATTAAGTGATGACCTGCTGAGACTGAATTTGTTACGTTCATGTTAGTTGATTCAGGAAATTAAAGGAAATGAACTGATAAATGTCCCAATTATTAAATCCCATAATTTTAAATCTTTTGGCAAGGGGAAAGTATCAAGTATTTTCAATTCAAAAGGTTCAAGTCTAAGTGGAGTAAAGTCATAAGTCATTGGTGTTAAAGTCCAAGTGAAGTTGCAAGTCTTTTTTGGATTTTGTCAAGTTGAGTCTAAAATCATCAAATTTGTGACTCTAGTCTGACTCAAGTTGACGTCATGTGACTCAATTCCAGGCCTCTGCTCTGTAGTAAGAAAAGTTTACAAGAGTAAATAAGTTCCCACAATACTCAGTCTTCATCAAATTAAATGAGCCTTGTTGGAAATTCCCTGTTAGATCAATAGAGCTTTTCTGAGGCATTTTATTTCCCCGACCTTTATCTATTTATTACTCTGTCAGTTGGATTCTAAGTAGATGACTCCATAAACCACTCACTGATGTTTTGGATACCATCTCCACACAACTACACTAGTATTCATCTTACCGTGACAAGCACTTGGAGCAGAGCAGATGGTGGATGTTTTATCCCCTTAACAGACACGCCCTGATAGTGATTACTAACCTACAGCATGGCTGTCTTAGAAACACAATAACATAGAGATGTGGAAAGAAAGCCCTCGAGATCTGTTAAAAAGCATGGCATATAATTTTTACATGCATGGTTGTCAGTGAGAACATTTATTTCCACATAATTTTTAATTCCATGCTTTTTTTCCAAATGCATGTTTCTCTGCAGCATGCTAAATGGAGGCAGCTTAAAGTGAAAACAAATGTAGGAGAAAAAAAAAAGATAAAGCACACCAACTCGCCCGTGTTTTAAATGACGATACCGGGGTTTGGTTCAAATCTTGAAACCATATGGAAACCCCTTTTGAAGCGCACTGGGAGCAGCTGAGGCGGCTGCAGAACTTCTCATTGTTTACCTTTCGACCCCCAACCTCCTTCCTCCAAATAAAAAGGTAAAATGTTAAACCTTACAGGGGTGCACATCGGCTCAGTTCATTATACCCGGCTAAGTGAAGACTTCCTAATTCACCTACCACCCCCACAACCCCCCAGAGTATCCTCTGTGTGTTTTTACATGTTCCCAGTTACTTTCTCCCAATTAAATGCTCCAAATTGGCCCAAAAACCCAGATATCCCATCACATTGCAAGGTTATCTAAAAAACAGCCAGCAGTCTATAACATGTAATGCAAGTTTTTAATCAAAATGAATTATGTTTTCAAAAGTGAGTAAGTATTATTTCATCGTTATAGCTTCCTCTCTGGCTAAATTTAAACCAAACGCCGGTACCATTATATTGTGCGGCTCGGAGATGACCCTCTGGAGAGAAACACTACGGGCGAGGGGCCTGGATGTATTTATCTTTCAGTTTTTCACCTGTCTTCAGACACCGTTTCCTTTTTAAGTCGAGCAGTAGGGATTTACTGGGCTGCTTCCTTCCGGGACCCAGTGGAATACAACATTAAACTGCAGGGAGGAGAGAAAACCTGTAGCGCACTAAAATAAAGTTATGTCAAAACCATTCTGCTCTTCCTGTAGTCTTTCCTCAACCTTGCAAGTATCCTCCAAGGGCCTGAGAACATTACAAGCCATTCAGTTTATATGAATGGGCACTAACAGACTTTTTCGCCATTTTGATATGTCTAAATTTTGCAGGCATATCCTGTGGTCCATCAGGCACAGCCTTAGTTTCAATTTAGTGTCTCCCGATGGACCCCTGTCTTCCTATTTCATGTGGAAATTGTATAGAGTTTTTATCCCTGTGCACTTTCAGCTGCTTCAAAGCTGGGGGATCATTTTTTTTCACCAGGGAGATGTACAAGCTAGCATTTAAATGTTTGGCAAATCATTCACAAACAGCAAGGAAAGGACGCGGAGTGGATGTCCTGACATTGTCTGTCACCTCAGCCAGATCAGTCAAAGAATAAATAAATGATATATCACTGTTAAGCTGTAATTGAACAGAAGTCTGCAAAAGTCTTTGAAAGAGAAAGAAAAGCACCTGTATTTTTATTAGGCTTGCCTTATACTACTCTATAAAATTTGGACACTGCCAGGGGAATCATTTCTGATGATCTTTAGAACAGCAGTGCGCCCTACTTCACACAAATTTGGCCCGAAAGGATTGTATCCGGAAGAAATGTTTGAAAATGATGTCGACGAGAAGAATTCATTTGATAGGCCAATTAGGGACAGTTATTTTATTTCATAGAAATTCTCTGCACTGGCCCCATTAATGAAAATAACCCTCAATTTACTTTGAAATGTGTTAACCATAACAAATGTTTTAGCCACTTAGCTGTATCATGTATCAGTGAACATTAACAGATTTCTAAATGCAGGAACTTGTTCCCCTATAATGTGTGGTGTTTTAGCTGATCTAGGCAAACTCTACATATGTTATATATATTCGTCTATAAATGTCATAAAATAGTGAAAAAAGCTAAGGAAATTCCCTGTTTTATCCAACAAACTGTCCAAAGCCAAAAAACATTAAATTTACCATCACGTAATAAAAATAAAATCAACAAATCATCAAATGTAAGAAGCAGAAACCAGAGAATGTTGGGAGTTTCTGCAAGAAAAATCACTGTAATCAATAATTGCTTATCAAAATATTTAGGTTAGATCAACTAGTTGATTAATCAGCAAATAGTTTCAGCTTTTCTATAATGCACTTCAGCCTTTTCAGTTGCCTCTTGCTAGTATTTGCACCCTTTTAAATGAAGACAAGACTGTGGAATAACTTTAGCAACGTTATCGAGTGCTGTAGTTAAACAATGTAGTAAAAGAGCCTGGAAACACTGTGATCAGTGTTTTCCATCCATAAATAGTCAGTCATATTGCACATTAACATGTCACCACAGTGACTGTCAATACTGTACTGTAACTACAATGAGGTAGCATTTGAGTCGGTCGATTTCATCAGCCGATATTGGGCAATGACGAATACTTCGGTATCAGTATGGGCAACTTGTCCGATATATGCTAACAGGAAGTGGGTTGCATTTTCAAACCTGGGCTGGGGGGCCTTCGGTGTGGAGTTTGCATGTTTTCCCCATGTCAGCATGGGTTTTCTTTGGGTCCTCTGGCATCCTCCCACAGTCCAAAAACATGCAAGTTAGATTAATTGTTGACCCTAAATTGTCCATAGGTGTGAATGTGAGTGTAAATGGTTGTTTCGTTCTACAGCCCCTATTCCACTGCACAAAAAACAAACGCTAAAACACGCTAACATCTGGCTTTTTAATGTAATTGGAAAGGTTATGATCGGCATTCACACCCAGGTCAAATGACTCTGCAGTATTTACAGGTATTTATTGGCTCCAGCTCCAATCAGCATTGGTGGAAACACAACACCAGGATGAACATGCCAATTTTAGCCCCATAACCAGCAAGATGCAATGACGCTCCACCACAAAATGTCGTCCATCTCCACCTAAGCAGCGTTAAGTCTGCACTGAGTTTGACAAAGAGACTGAATAAGTAAGACATATATCAAAATGCTGCTTTCTACTGTTTACTAACCTGTTTTCCAGCCGGCAGGCCGATGTCTTGCCCAATGTCAGCTGGGATTGGCTCTTGCCCCCCACCACTACCCTGTAAAGGGTAAATGTTTACAGATAATGGATGGATAGATATGAAGAATACTGGCCAATATATTGATATCAGAGTTTTTTACTCCCTAGTATCGGTATTGGCATTTGCACAAAAAAATCTGGCACCAGTGGGCCCTGAAAAAAGACGCTAGGTGAAGCACTAGGCTGGCCCTCAGTGGGAACATTAAAAAAGGACACTGCCACTGAGAAAAAAAAATATGTGGACATAGGCGCTGAGATATAAGACAAGAGTTTTCTCATTAGATTTTCAACACGATTCTTTCTGTTAAACAATTTGACCTCACCTAAACCAGGCTGTAAACGCAGTGACTAGTTGGTGGCTCAGAGCCTCAGGCTGGCCTCCAGTTTCTGCCCAGTTGTAGTAATCATATCTGCCACAGCTGCCACTTTATCAGAGATCTCGAGGACAAATAGATTCCTGGAGGTAAAAGGCTGCTGTGCAGCTTTTGTTGAGTGACAATTCTGTCACCCGTGGCACAAAGGAAATCTAGTCAAACGTTGTTTCATTTGAGAAGGATCATATAAAGCAATAACAGAATGCATTTAAAGGCCAAAAAAGGGAAACATTAGTCATTTACATGATTAAAATAAGCCTTTAGTTCAGGGTAAACTGAACTGTAGGGTCGCTTTTGGTTAAATTGTGATTTAAGTGAAGTTTTATGTCCTTGTATTGCCTGTGATGTCTTCATAAAACAGATCTACAAGCCACCAAAGACACACAGAATTAGTCCAACAGCTTTTAGAGATGACCTCACATCATCTTATTACATACCGTCGGTGTTTCCCTGCACATCCATGTCAGATCCTTTTCAGCAATTAGCCTTGAACTCCGAAAGACGATCAGCTCCAGTTTCCCATTGCTGCGTCCCTCGTCATCTTGGAGTACTTTGAATCTTTCCCCCTGCGTCCTAATTAAGACCTTAATGCTACCTCCCACGGGGATCTGGATGCCCCGCTCCCACCCACCACATTCCCTCTGTAGCCATCAAAACTGTTATGATAATAGTCAGCTTTGCACAGGTGCAAATTGCTTACATTTAGTCTACATTTGCTCTCAATCACCGGCGATCATCAAAGCTCGGCACTCCCTGACTTAAGCATTTGCTCGCAAGTTGCAAATTTGCTTGGATGTTATTTGATAGTTCAACTTGTTTACAGTAGAGAGGTTATTTTCATGCATCAAACTGTTAAAAACTGCACGAGAACTTTGCCGCTGCCGTGTTCAAGACCACCATCTTTATTCAAACAAACCTATATTTTCTTTCAAAATGGAGCACAGTTGTCATCATGAACCTCAACACTTTCACATGATGGTAATTTACTCAGACCAGGTACAGCAATAAATCCCATTAAACCTCTGCTTGACCTTCTAACTATTGACTTGGACTGGTGCCACATAATGTGTATAAGCTACCCAGGGCAATTACAAAGACCTGGGATTGAAAGAGAGCTGTCATTAGGATGTGCTTTCACATACCAGCCTGCAGAGTTTGGCTGCAGGCCAGGCTGGCAAATGGGACCGGCTCAGCGCGGAGTCGGGGGCCAGGCCAAGGGCCGTGGGGGATAATTAGACAGTTTTATCCCAGCTTGTTGATATAAATGTGGCCGGCTTAGCCCCCTACGCCTCACTGCGTGGTAATGATCATGTCTAACAGGTGGCAGGCAAACAGACGGGGGCATGAAATGAATACCTCGCTTCCTGGCCGCGTCTCCTTTTTTGTTTTGTTTTGTTTTTCCGGTCCAATTGGGGCCGTGTTCCCCTCCATTGCGGTTGCGTTTGGGATTGTTGATGCGGGGGAGTGTTGGGGATTTGTCACCATCTCATCTCATTCTAGCTAATCTCAACCTCCCCTGGGAAGCTCGCATTGAGGGCCAGCCTCGCAGAGGGTGAAACAAAACACATCAGTGTGTTTAACTCAAGTGGGTTTTAGAGTCTGATGCAAAAGAAAGTTGACACTCCTCTTAGATAGAGACATAGTGTTGTTGAAAATGTTTACATTTTTTCCTCCTCGTGTAGTCTTTGGAACAGTCTGGTCTCGTATTCTGCTTTGTGACTGACATGTGCATGAGAATACTTTAGTCCAATAGAGAAAACATGTTTATGGAGGCATGGAAAAAAAATCCTTCTACTGCTTTCCTCCCATTTCGCCTCCATTCAGGATCTCCAAGATGTGTTTTGGAGTTACAAGCCTCTGGATTGAGTCATATCTGACATCAGGGGCTGAGCACAGCTTTGCACATCCAAATCTCTTGTATCCTGTGCAGGGGGGGGTTGTGCTGTGGAGGTATGCATATGATGAGGCATCGGAGACCACTCAACTCCAGGCTCCTGATTCACTGTCATATAATGGATCATTTGGGGCAAAAAGAACCAGAAAAAAACGATGCATGTATTGAAATTTACTACCTTCCCAGAAATGTGTGGAATAGATCCGGGCCAGCAGACGATGCCCCCTTTTTCTCCAACAAATGCCTTTTTAATTTGGACGGCCTGTTGAGCAGAAATGTGTGATTATCTGGATGTCTGTGTGGACAACTGTTCCGCTGATGGTCAGTCCTTTGACCATGAAGAGCATACAGTAAAACATCCACAAGGCTCTCAGCGCTCTGGTTTGCGGATGGTTTTGTCCAGCTGATTGTGGGGGCGAGGCTCTAGATTTAGGAGCTTGATCCTTTCTGGCCAGGCTGCAACCCTGGATTTTGTTATAATTTTCACCTTGCAAGTTGTTTTTAAAGCTTACCCTAACCTTAACTCTAATCTTACTCTCATCGGAGGCTTAAAGCCTAACCCTGGCTTTAAATAGAGTTGAAAAAGCACATTTTATGATTGCAATTTTTCAGAGATATAGCTTTTTTTTCCCCTTCTTAGTGGTTTGGCGCTGCAAAGTGAAAACCATTTTAGGGTGTTTTGTGGGGGAGTTAGGCTTTTGCTGGGTTGCCTGACGTGATGTCCTCGGACCTTTGGGTCACTCCGCCTGTTGGTGGTGAGGATTTGGTATTTTTGTAAGAATTACCATGTGCTCAAATCTAAGGATTGAATGATATATGCACGTAGGGACCTGGTGAAAAACAGCCAGAGGAGGGTGAGGACAGGACGGTACAGTGGAGACATCAACTGGCGGAGGCATCAACTCCTGCTGGCAACACTCGCAGGTCTTAATCCAACACTCTATATTTGTTTGATTGCCCGCCACAGCTGACAGCAGGTCATCTGCCTCTTTTGAGACAACAAGAGTTGTGACAGAGGCTCTCATTAATAGCCCGCAATTCTCTCCAGTATTTTTAGTGTCGTGCTGTAGTCATTTACAGAACATTTCTCTCACCTCATTGGGTCTCCAAAACATTTTTCCTTCTCGCTCATGTGTTCTACTTTCTGAAAGGATCTTGGCTCATTTTGTCAGTGGCGGAGCTGGTTCACCGGCTTCAGGTCACGGCGGCGGGAACAGAGCCGCTGTGAAGCTCCATTGCACTGCACATTGGGCGTCCTATCTAACATTTGTGTTTTGAAGCATTGAGCTTAAGTGATGCAAACAGACCCTGGGAGGGTTTTTTTGTATGAGATGTAATGAAGCAAATAACTAGTAGTTTTGTGTAATATTTTTTACAAAGCCTTTTACTGCTTTTGTCTGGATTTATTGGTTTTGGGCTACATGAAAGATGTGAGTTCATTCAGGACCAGTTTAATATTTCATAGGATCTCCTCAGTTTCCTGTCCTTGCTTTAACTTTTAGTATTGAAGCAGTTTTTGATCTTGTCTTGTCCAACCAATAGTTTATAACCTCACAGGTGTCTCTATGTTGTTGACTATCGAGACCAAAGATCAAAAGATCAAAATTTATTGGTTTTACGCCCTGTCAACTATCATTTACATGTTCATGTTCTTCTTTTAAAAGATAGAATACATGCTATCAAGTGTGATACAACCAATTTTTTTTACTACGGCCATATGGTCAAATTTTTAAAAAAAATGTAATAACAGTAACTAATTTCACGAGTCAAGTCGAGATTCCTCACCTGCAAAAAGCTATCAAGTTTTACTTTCACTTCACTAGCATAGCTTGCAGACTGTAGTTTTTGTGTCATTGGAGCGTTTGATGTTTACATAACTCGTTCATTCATTTTCATTCATTCATTTTCCATAACCAACTATCCTGTCAGGGGTCACAAGGGGGCTGTAGCCTATCCTAGCTGTCATTGGGCGAGAGGCAGGGTACTCCCTGAACAGGTCACCCGACTATCACAGGGCTGACACAGAGAGACAAACAACCATTCACACTCACATTCACACCTACGGCCAATTCAAAGTCACCAATTAACCTGCATGTCTTTGGACTGTTGGAGGAAGCTGGAGTACCTGGAGAAAACCCATGAGGAACATACAAACTCCACAAAAAAGGACTCCCCCACCCCAACGTTCGAACCCCCCACCCTGGGTACCCCCCCACCCTGGGTTCGAACCAGGAACTCTGACAATGCTAACCACTGCACCACCATGTTGCCACACTGCTGATTTCAGGGTAGCAGGATGATTTTAAAGTGCTGTATTTTCTCCATCATCTCTGAATCTGGCAGCGCCCCTAATGTTTCAAAAAGTGCAGCTGCAGGCTACTGGTAGGCTTTGCTGTGTCGTCATTTAACTGTTGTTTTTTTTGTTTTTCCTTAGGGTGTGCACAAGTAGGTGGAGGTAGAGAGAAAAAAAGTCCTGGAAAAGTCCCAGATTAAGAATTGAAATCGTGACATCCCTAAAACTCCAAATATTCACTTTACTGTCATGTATAATAATGAAAAGAATCTGATTCTCACATTGGAGAAGCCACAACCAGCAAATTACTTTTTTTCAAGTCTATTCCAAGTTTGGTAAAGTCTGACTCACAAGTTTTCACCATTGATCAACAGCAAGCCGTCTTGGAAATGCTGCCGTTTGAGGCAAGAGAGAGTCCAAACTGGGGGAAGCTATCAAAGCTTACTAGTAGAGTTTTATCATATACTTTTATTTAACCTCCTCTAACAGGGCGTAAAACTTATGTCTCAATTTTTTAAGACATGAGACATGAGTCGATGGTACAAATGTATTTAAAAGACCCGTGATAAAGTCCTTTGTTGAATCAAATGATAAACAGTCCCAAAAACAAAGTGCCGGGGGGGTGTAAATGTCCCAGTACAGAGAAAATAGAAAGCATCGCAGCGACTGTAACTAACGAGCCTTCGCATATTCTTGGCTGTCTAGCTTGTTTTATCTATTTTACTTTGTTTGTAAGTGGTAATTTATATAGAACTGTAATTAATATTGATATTCCATAAATGTGTAGCCCAAACACAACTAAACAGACAAAACAGATACAGGCTGAGAACTTTACACAAAAAAAATCTGCTGAGAGCAATAAAATGCGTAAAACTTAAATGTGAAGTGTAAATGTGTTTCCACGTTTTGTTTGACAAAAACGTTAAGCCATTCATACTTCATCATGTAAATATTAACTCGCAGTACATCCAGCTGTTGATGATGTGTCAACCTCAGCCCTCCACATAGAGCTGACCTCCCAAAAATGCATTTTTTCCCACAAGCCCACTGGTGCCTGAACCTGACTTGTGTGCATGCTTTTTTTTTTTTTTTTTTAAGTAGCTGAGACAAGCGCTCTGTTTCTTCATATGTTTGTGTCTTTTTCCAGCGCTCGTCCATGTTGACTGAAATATCTCTGACCTGAAGGTGACGAGTATCATTCCCACTCAGGCGACCGAGCAAAGGTCTAAATTTGTCTCTTTGTCTTTGTGTCTGAATCCTGTCCAGAAGCTCTGACGTCTTCAGCCTCTAAAGAATATTGCCCTGTCATTGTCTGAAGCTACTGGCAAGATGTTTATTTTTAGCAGACCTCTCCACCTACGCACACACACAAACACGAACACGAACACGGACATTGGTGCCTCTGTCTTTATGAGGGCCATCATGTCACTACATTAATCAACTATCCACTAACACTAAACCACAGTTTTAACCTTGCCTCGCTTGTTTTTTCGTCCCAAAGTCGTCATGAACTACAGCAGTTTTAATAGTAATTCAATAGTTTCTCAAATTGTGAGGATCTGTCTTATATCATTTGCGTTTTGGACTTTTGGTGATGATTAAGCACTCATGAAAATTATTTTTTGCTGCAGCCATTTGGAAGAAATTCTGCAATGACTCCATCATGACAAGCCGATATTTAAAACATGTCATTTTGATAAATGTTACAAGTCTTGTAGGACCCCTCCAGCCTATTAAGTGACACCATTTGGGGACCTGTGTGGAGTAAATGTTCTCCAAATATGAAAAGACAAAGAAATGTGGGATTGCAAAGCACCCATTTAAACTATTGTCATTACAAAATAAGACATGGTGCTAAAATGTGAAATGCAAAGAAAAGTGACTGTTCTGCATGTCATTTGCTTTGCGTTTTAAATTTTTTGGGTTTCCATTTCTCATGTTTTTCTTGATGTTTGTATCCCTAAATTTATGTTTGAGAAATTCAATGACTTCAATCTAAACTATACTGTAGAACAACCTTAACTTTACTCTAACCAGAATGACCTCAGTTTGCAAAATGTCCTCAATCTAAAATTATATTCTAAAGCTCAAGACGGGTTCTTCAGTCAAGTCATTCAGCCCTGAGTGATGATAAAGTCTCAAGGCCCCATCAATGCAGCTGCTTAAGAGCCGTCCTCAGCGACACGTCGCCTCATGTATTAATTTAAATCTGTGTTGTGCAGTTGACTCACGTGTGCTTAAAATACAGCACCGCTCCCATTAGCGTGTCTGCGGTGGGAAAGGTCCTTGTGCAGAGGCTCTATTATTACCGCCATTATTATACTTCATCAAAATCCAAAGGCCAAACTGGAGATGTTGTTTCATCCACTCACAGAGAGAATCACCGTGCCTTCGGCCAAAAGGAGGTTAACAAAGACAGGAAGATTAAATAATACATTCATCACGTTCTGAGAGGCCGGGGGCCAAGTTCATGTCAAATCCATAACAAGCAAAGTATCCTCGGCCCAGCTCATTTCCCCACACGCACGTCACACACTGCTGGAAATCTACGTAGAGGATGTATTGATCTTACTGGTACTTCCTTTCTCACAAGCGCACAAACAGAGCCGCTGTATCACAGGCAGCGCCGCAAAACAACACCCCCCCACACCCCCTCCCCCAGCCTCCCAGCCCCATAAAACAAAATAATAAACTCGCTGCTTGCCAAAATAATCCAAGTACCTTTGTGTGTGCAGACGCTTTTGTGTGCGTGCAGCCTGTGCTAATGCACTGTTATTTGTTTCCTTTCACTTCAATAGAAGAAAATAGCCTGGGTGTGTGTATGTGCAGTACGTGTGCTGGAGGTGAGACAAGTCCAGAAATGATGTCAGGTGACATTTCACCTTCTTTTCTTAGTCGGTAACAGCCAGGTGATCTTCCTCTTTCGATTGATGGGGTTTTTTGTTTGTTGTCAAATGGAAAAGACCCATAAAGGTTATAATTATTCCTCTTTTATTCCTGAATTATTGTTCTTTTATTTCTAAATGTGCAGGACGTTTTGTGATTTTTTTTTTACACAACTTACAACCAATACAAAAGTAAATAGCAATAATCTTCACTGTTACACGATCTTATTTTAAAAAAATCTACAAATAAAGTTGTGTTTAAGTGAACACAATTTAAGACTAATAGTTATTTTTACTTGCCTTTTTCAAGGTAACTGTTTCCTAGATTTTTTTTAAGAGTATTAGCATCTTGCCAGATTTTACAATGTGATTATAATCTCAAATAATCTGTAAAAGTTATGGTCTGAAAAATGTCAGAAAAAGAAACCTAGCATGACGAAGAAAAACAGCAGATTCGTAGGTGATAAATTATCAAATATACTGGTGATTGATATTCTGTCGCTGTTTTAATGAAGTAGCATCAAATTTAGAAGCTCAAGTATTTCCCAAATGTGCCTGAATTTAGCCCTTTGTTGAAATTCTTGTTAATTTCCTGTATTTTCATCTCTCATGTCTTCTGCAGAATCCTTTGTCTTACTGAAGTTTTAAACTCAGTCAGATAAGGAAACTCTGTATAAATGATGTATCATGGTACAACCATCCAGCTGATTCATTTACACCTTATCTGACATTGTTGCACAACATCACTGTCACAATAAGTGACACAGCGAGGGATCTTTTATGAGCCGCAGCACACCCATTGTTGAGCAAATATGTGCCCGCTGTGTAAATTCTCTGTAGTTTCGGTCCATTGTTACGGATTCTGTTTCCTTTGAAGCAGTCTCACTGCCTCCGATGATTATGATTGTCCCCAAACAGGAAAACAGCATGTTGTTTACCGCCCTTGATTATTACCTTGTTTATCCAACCTCCAGCCTGATTAGCCCGACGTCGAGATAATTAACTGAGTGATAACGAACATGCTGTGGGCTCATCAACGACAGGACGGAGGAAGTCAGAGCAATAGGTCATGTTATCAACTGTTGATTCATCAGACAGTAAATGAAGATTTGGCCTAACCTTGTTTAGTGGAAACTTTTACTGTGCAAGAGAAACTGTACACATTTTCCTCTTTCTAATCATCATCATCATTATTATCTCAATGGTATTGTAGACGCTATCAAAGAGTCCCCAGGACATCAGTATAATAACTGTTAACAGTATAAACTGTATATATATAGTGTTCTCAAATGTGTATTAATACATTTGATAAGAAAAACTGACTCCTAGTGGATCCAGAAAGTCACTGCATTTGTGAATGAGCCTGTCTTCACAGTGTGTGGGACTGGAAAGAACAAGTTACAAGTGTCCCGCAGATGTACTGTAGCATTTAGAGGAGGCATTAGTATCATGTATCGACAGAAGTGTTGCACTTGAGCACAAATTTAAGGTACTTTACTTGAGTTTTTCCCACTTTGTATTCCACAAAAGTGTCGTCAGTATCACCTAAACAGAGACCAAGTCATGACCAACACCAGGGTGTATCGGGACTGAGACGAGACCAAGACTTTGAGAGGTTGAGACCAAATCGAGACCAGATCAGTGTGACTCCCACACTCTATTACACACTGATGATAAAATGAGGAACATGCAAACCACAAAGATCCACATTCTCATAAAAACACAGAGAAAACAAATGAAGATTCCTCTTCATTCTCCCATTTTTATTGCCACATGGTACATGTGCATGTATGACTGTACCATGAGAAATGGTGAATTTTACGTGTGGGAATTTTCCTTCGTTGTCTATGAGCAACACATTCAGCAATCACTAAGGAGCTGAAATCAACGTCACCATCTTTATTCGACACTCCCCATTTGCACGGGCAGTTTAATGATATCCCCACAGTTGTGTACTTTGTCGGTCATGAAATAAAATCCAGAGTCTACATTTCTGAGACGAGACGCTCCACCACGTGTATTTCACAGCTATAGCTGCTTTTAAAATCATACTTGTTTCCAAAACAGTTCTTCTAGCGAGGAATTAGCTCCACCTTGACCAGCTGCAACATTAAAATAATACAAGTTAATGCGTCAGTGATAATAAACCATTAATATAGATAATAATTCAACATTATAAAAGGGGGAATTCTGCACAATGAGTACTTTTACTTCATTGATATTTTGCATGCAGGACTTGAAACAGAGTATTTCTTCTTTTTAGTATCAACGCTTTTATTTAAGTAAAGGATCTTAATACTGTTTTCACCACTATGAGTATATTATTACATATACAAATTGCAGGTCCGTTACTCCTCTTTATATCCTCATGTATGAAATTAAAAACCTTGCGTAACTAACTGTGGCCTTTATAAAATTCCACACATGACATAGTTGCCCTGTTTGAGGATGTGACAGATCACAGAGAGCTGAGGTCACGTTTCTTGTACGGACGTTTTATGTACAAAATGTCAGGGCCTCCGTGCTGGCATTTTTTTGAAAAACGCCAGAAATGTAAAAACCCTCTTGATTACAATCGCAGAGAGCTCCTGAAACACGACTCCGGGAGCGACGGAGGGGAAAAGAGAGAGATTTAAAGGGTGAGTAAAAGTGTATGCTGACTGCGTGACTTTTTGCTCTCTCTCTCTTTCTGTGCAGTGCCTCGAGACACCTGACTGCAGCGCTGGCTGGTGCCTTTTAAACTTCACTGCATCAAAAACACTTTGCGTCTCAGGTGTTGGGTGAATTTCACATCCCCCGGGTGCCTCAGTGTGGTGTTTAAAAATGTGAGAAATACACCAGGAGTCATTGAGGAATTAAAAAATTCCCTTTTTTTTGCATTCCTGAGAATACAAAAGCATATTTCTGCAGATGCAAATGCTTTTGTGTTTCAACAGCATCATTTTGACAGTTTAACAGCAGCCAGCTTCGGCTCTGACTCAACCTTTCCACCTCTTTTCTCCGAGCTCGTCCAAATGTGCTAGTAGCCATCGCCAAGCCGGAGCCCCTCGGCCCTGCAGAAGGTCGAGGCAGCTGTGTGTGGCCCCTCTATCCTTGCTGGGTCTACCAACTGGTTAATTATCCTGCCACATGGGGCGGGAGGCGGGCAGGCAGGGGATCATGGGAAGAGAGGGTTGGGTTAGATGTTGTAAATCAACACAGCTAGTTTTGATGCTGAACTCTGATTGGCTGGGTCATGTTCACAGCCAAAATAAGTGAAAATATAAATCCGACAACTACGTCTGAGACCCTCCCTTAAATCTTTTTGGCCTCGTCGCTGTCTCGAGGGAATGTCTCTGTCCCTTTGAGAGAGTAGCCTATTCTACAGTGTTTGTTGATTCGGTGCAGCATTTACCTGAGCTACCTGAGTGAAAGGTATTTCATTCAGTATTTATTTTCAGCATCTGTACATCTTTTGTGCAGGTTAGGCTACATTAATATAAAACTCTTAAGTGCTTTTTGCTCCTGGGGCTGTCATTGCACTTTGATGAGTGTGGTTGTCGTCGGTTCTGAACAGCTGTCTGTCTCTCCTTCGCCCGCAGACAAACACCATGCACCATAAATGCACGAGAGTTTCACACTAAGCTGAAATGAAACAAGCCCTCGTAATTTTGGTAAAAAGAACATACTGCGTTTTGCTGTTGTTATGGCATGTTGTGTTTCACCAAGGCTGGGCCTCAGCCCTTGCTCTTATACGTACAGGAGCTCAGCTAAGTGGAGAAGAAAAGGGAAGCGGAGAGTTAGAGGCAGCTGCACTGTGTGTGTCTCTGCATGAAAGCTTTGCAGGTAAAAACACCTGTGTGACAGCTGATGTTAAACAAAGGATCGGATCCTCTTTCTAGCTCAATATACCCGATCCCAGTCAGTTAAAAAATGCCTTGATTGGCCCCAATCCTGATCTTTCCGACTGCATCAGGACATCCTTAATCGCTCACTGTCTTCTTTAGTTTTCTTTATTAAAACAACATAATGCAATGAATCCTTTAGGTCCACAGTTTGGCTGATTGTGACATAAACAGACACATGAGTGTATTCCTCTGTTGTATTTTTAGTAGCTGTGTGTTTTCTTTCCTTAGTGATTGTACAGAATTCTGGGATTTGTATGATGTTCCTACTGTAGCATTTCCAGCGGTAACCTCAGGTGTCACTAAATCAGTACGGCCCATTCTAATTCCCAGGGTGTCAAATAGTGACACTTTCTTATATGAGTGAGAGTTTTCAGCCAAGAGCTCATTCATGCTTAACATTAGATACGGAGATGGAGTCGGACGGAGCCCTCTGTCCTTACCCTGCATTAATTTTGTCCATATTTATGCACGTTTTCTGAAAGCTTACAGATATGGATGAAATGAAGCAGTACTACCGGAGATCGTGGGGGCAGTGTAGCAAAGTTCAAGGAAGATAAAATCGTGGGAGACAATAAAGAAGTTTAAATAATGGTGCAAAGGAACAAATTGGATTCGATACAACCTCCTCCACTGTTGCTTGTTTGTTGTAAAAACTTTTGACTCTGCCCTCTAGTGCCATCTATTGGCTTTATCTGTGCTATCATAAAGGATGCATGGAAGTATGAGGGCAGTGACTTTTACAACATTTGAAATGATCACATCTGTTTTTATACGTAAAGGGAGTATAAATGAGCCTTAACCCCAGTGTAAACCCATCGGCAGCAATAGTTGACACTTAGATCAACTAACAAATAAAGAGCGAGAAAGTCTGAATTGGGTGGGTCACAGAAAGCAGGACTTTGACCCATGAGACCGCTGTTTGTGTCCGGTTTGAAACCAAAAGCCAACATTGTTTTAACATAATGTAATTTACGTACATTTGTCGTGCAGTGACATCACTCACATGACAGATTGACATTATGGTACATTAAGTAATAAATGTACCCAAAACATGATCTTTTTTTTCTAAATCTAAGCCAATATTTTTTTGCCTGAACCTGTTAGCGACCATTAATCACATGTTATAATGTGTTTCAGCTGTGCATCAGATGCTAAAGAGTGTCTGGTGTGCCTCTATGGGATGCTGAGAGGTGCAACAAACTGTCTGTGTTTGACGACCTGGTACTGAAAAGTGGCTGGTAAGTACTACCAAATGTATGAAAATAAAGTTGTATAAAGCCTTTTGTGACTTCAGAGGGGGCTGCGTGAAGTCTGGCAGTGATGTCACTGGAGTTGATTGGGGCTGAAAACTACAAGTTTGAAAATGAGAAAAATCTGGAGGTGTGGAGTTAGAAAGAAGTGATCTTACCAGACCTCTGTAGCCCATTACTCATCTGTGCTTGAGGCTAGCAGCTCAAGGCTACGTTTGCTGCTAGCATAACACACCTGAATCTCCAACTGATCTGTTGGCAGTTTGAGTTGCATTGTGGGTAATGTAGGCATCCGACTTTGGAAAGAAAGACGAAGGTGTGGAATAAGAATTACAGTATCTGGTTCAGCTGTATCAGTTGTGATACTTTGTTCACTGTGAGTGCGACAGTGTTGATAGAAGTCCAGTGCTAAATCATTGGAGTACTCTTCAAAGGATTATAACTTAACAATAATTTTAGCACGGCTTTTCTCAGGGTTGCTTCGTGCCTAACAACGCCTCATAGCTATTCTAAATCACCGCAAGCCGCAGCCTCGAGTGACTTGTTGCTTAAACGAAAGCGGAGTAGAGAGTTATTTGCTGTCCTAATGAGCTCTAATAAAAAAAACAGGACCCATATAGCACGGATGACCAACACCTCCACCACCCCTCCCTCTCTTATTCTCCACACACACACACACACACACATCCTCTGTACTTCACTGCATCTGCTGCAGTAGAATCCCATCAGCTATCCAGTTACGGCCCGCCTGGCCAGGGGCTTGCATTAGTGGCGTAGGAGAGCTGTGAACAGGGAGTATCAGATGCTGTAATATGGAAATTCCTCTGTAATGCAGAGGCTGCGGGATTGTGCGATTACTTAATTCATTTAGCTGAGTAAATGTCACTGATCTGCCAAAGCACGGAGGGGATGGGGGGGGTTAGCGTGTGTGTGGGAGTAGATCTGTCTTATGGAGAGATGGTAGTACTGTTAGCTCGTGTGTGTGAGCATGTAATGGCATGCAAGTGTGGTTATGGGTGCAAGTGCGTGTGTGTTACGGCTAGATGGGAGTACAAATGGGGCCTCAGCAACAACAGGTCGGGTTTAAGGCTCCAGTTTCATGCGTCCAGGGAGCAAACCATTAAGAAAGAGCGGCGAGCCCACCAAGCCCACACCTCCAGTACCCACATGACCTATCCCAGACGCTGATTTGTGGCTCCTGACACTTTAATTCATTGGAAAACACTAGTCAGGACCCAGGAGTTAAGTAAGTCCATTAACACTATGCAGGAGTAATGCTTTCCAGTG
Source organism: Epinephelus moara (assembly GCF_006386435.1). Taxonomy (NCBI): domain Eukaryota; kingdom Metazoa; phylum Chordata; class Actinopteri; order Perciformes; family Serranidae; genus Epinephelus; species Epinephelus moara. Next base: position 21,974,923 of record NC_065517.1, on the reverse strand, counting down.
CAGTGCCAGCCCTGCCACCCAGCGTGATCAAGAATGGAGACCCAGGTATTTCACAGTGGGTGAATATTTCCTGGAAGTTTTACACTGAGCTCGCTGACAACATAATATAGAGCTATAGTATTTATAGGTGAATTTATTAACAGTAAATAAAAGTATTGTCATGGTGCCTTTTATTCCTATTTGCTGTCGTGAGGGACTATTTAAATAGACTGTGTTACACATAACAGCAGAAAGCTCAGTTACAGTCCGGTGATACATTTTGAGCAAGAAATTTTCAGATATGTAGATAAATGGTTCCCAGAAATGATACTATAGATATTTCTATCCCGTTTTACCTTTTCGGGCCCCCTTGAAAACGCAATGGTCCATCTCAAGGGGCTATCCACTAATAAACTTTGTTGACAGGTTGACACAGAGATCGTGCTATAGGGCCGCTACAAAGTCCCTTCTTTATGTCGCCTTTGCATTTTTACTAGGGCTGACCCAAAAAATTCGAAGCTTCATTCGATGACACGGGTTTCGATTGTGAAAAAAAAAATCGAATTTTCTGCCTTTTTTTTTCTCCCGTTTTTTTGGGGGACATTGAACGCAACACTAACCCCATTAGGCCGAGTAAAGAAGTCATCTGATCTGATTGTTGCATGAAGAACAGGGATATTATTATTGCCATGGGTTATTTGAAATGGACAAAGGTATTCTTTACTGTTGAGTTAAGGGAGATTAGCTATCATGTAATTAAAAAAGAAAACATCTCTGACAAGGAAATAGAAAGCCCGACATGCAGTGAATGGAGACCTATTATCCTGCTTGAACACAGACGACTAAATTCTTTCAACAATGTGACTCAAAATAATGATGAAATAAATTTTATTGATGTAAAATAATATGCTGATGGTGACATTTTCCACCAGTCCACTGCGCTCTGAGTCTGGTGTCAGTGACACATGCTGCTCTGAGTCGCGCATCTGTCTGCTTGCGCTGCAGTGCGCGCCGAGGGTTTTAATTTTTAGTGTTAAATCAAAAGTTAAACACTACTTATCAGCAACCAGAAGTGTTTTTTCATTTGTGAATATTTTTATCTTAATTCTAGGGTTGCAAGAAACTACCTTTTCGCCATAATTTTTAAGTTATTAACTTTTTTGGACTTTTTTTTTCGCTCAGTTGTTTGTTTGTTTTTCCGGGAGTTACTGCACTGCTATAAACTGAACTGCTGCTACGTCATCTCCTTCTTCTTCTGGGTGAAAGCCCGCAAAAGAAAAATTGGTGCACGCCCAGAACAAAGCCAATAATACAATTTTCTCAAGCTGCATGTGAAAGTACTGACTAACTGCTGGTAGGTTAAATCAGCTGGTGGTGGATCTTACACATAACATGACGTTAAAAAGTCACACCCGTCCCGTCCATGGTCCTGTCCTGCCGGTTGTCCCTTTTACACAGATGTCAATTTAGCTCTGTTGCTACCATCGCTGCCAGCTTAAAAGCAAGACAACTCTGTCTCACTATTCTACTTTTTATAAAGAACGGCGAGTCGTAAAAACGGCAAAACATTCCCACCTTGAACAGGCAGTGTAAAAGGAGCTAGTGTGGGACTGGTTAACACTGAAAAGGCCCAGATGTTTGATAATTAGGGCTGAGTATCGGTACTCGATACCTTTAAGATATCCACTGAAATAACCCAGTACCAAGTAGTATCGACACTTCTCCAGTCAAATGATACCTCCTTTCAATCCTTTTTGTACCCAGCTGTAGAAACAAGCAAATATGTATGGTTTTGCTTGCAGCTGACCACTGCAAGGATTTTTTGATTTATGATTTGTGTGTTATTCCCCTATGATCACAGCAGCTACAACCCATACAGTCTGAGGTGTTATGAAGTTGAGCGCAGCATATTTGAAGCAGTTTGTACAGTTATTTGATAAATATTTTAATAATTTGAACAGTTTCAAAAAGAATTTGTGAGAAAAATCATTTGGATAGGGAAAAGTGGTGACATTTTTTGCTACTGAACGCCCTTGTTCTTATGATGGGTATTAAATGAAGTACTCTTTTAGTACCAGTATCACTTTAAGGGTACTGGTATTGGTATCATATTTTCGGCCATATTAATTATGTAAACAGAACAGAGAAGTAACATAAAAGATTGTTATTCTATCTGACGTATTTGTGATATTTTGTTTGAAAGTTTTGTATTAGTTGTGTAGTATAACAAACACCCAAATGTTAATATTATTGGTACATACACAGTATACTGCAGATTTATGGAAACGCACAAGAAAACAGGTTATTGTCCAGAAGTTACACCACAATTCAAATTTTGACTGTTATGATAAATTCAAAGTATAAAATGCAGCATTAGAGCCATGCGTAGTTAACAAGAGGATAAAATATAGTGTGCAGGAATTCAGCACTTTCTTTCACTGTGATTATCCTCAACTGAGTAATGAAGACATGATCCTCCACTCCACTCAATCTCTGTCCAGTTTTTCAACACAATATAAAGTCAAAGATGCATTTTATCAGCTGTTGTATCCACTGAATCCATCATTTCCCCACAGGCGTCCCTAAAAAAATGATTTCATTGTCCTCTAATCCATTATATGGAGCGGCGATGTCAGCTGAGCTGTAAATGACTCAAAACACAGCTGCTGGGGAATGGAAAACGGGGAGCCAAATTCAACTCAAGCAAAATGGAAAAAGGTGGAGTCGAAAAGCTGTTAAAACTATCTGACAGATTCGATACGCTCTGCAATGTGGAACAGAATTATTAATTTGGGAACTGGGCCTGTTAAATCTATCATTCCATTATTCTAACAGGAATCCAAAGGACATTCGCAGCCTCCAGTTCAGCGGCCAGTGAGCCCGATCTGTTGTTTTAACAGTAAAAAGTCGGTTTATCTTCCATTTTAAGACGAGGAAGTGTTACCATACTGTACTGTGCAGCTTGTGTGCAGCTGGAAACTTTGCACTGCCACCCCATGGACACTCTGTAAATTCTTTGTGTTAGATTTACATATCATATTTTTATAAAAGCTTTTCAGAGACACAGAATCACAGTTTTAAAGCTTTACAACAGCTCCCAAATACTTTGATCTGAGACGGCATTCTGGGCCCCTTTTCTTTTATTTAACACCTCAGCTTCAGGGTGAGATCACTCTTGGCATTTCTCTTTTTCCTGCCACTTCTTCTCCTCTTTTTCCTCTTTATTATCCTAATTTTTAGCAAGCAGTCCCGTCCCATTAGCCGTTTTTTCTCCTTATAAATAAAGCAGTTGGAAGGCTGAGTAGAGGACCCAGAGGAGGACCAAGGCTCAATTTATTCACCCATAAAATCGCGGACGTTACAGTGCTCCCACCCTAATCGAAGAGAGGAGGGCTCTTATAGGAGTGCAGATACTCTTACTGTATAGTCCTTCATGGCGCTGTGTATAAGTATATGATAAATTACTAACAACTGGAGTCAAATTGCGCATATACCGAGCCAATAAAGATGTTTCTTATATGTCTTTCTTATTCTTAGAAGCCTTAGTATAAACCCTTTCAGTCCCTGACCAAAAAAATATATATGTTGGCCTTTTTTTCCATTTATCAGCCTCTCACAGTCTCTCGTTAGCGCCAAACATAGACATATTGCACTTTTCTTTGTTTTGTTTTTTTCGAATGGCCTGAGCTGTTTAAAAATCAAGATTTTCTTTAAATGTGCATAGAAGACCTGAACACTTGTGATGGATTAAATGTAGAATTAAGATGTCAGATATGAGAGCTTATTACAGAACAGTAACCTCACTAATCATTGTAGTCTGTACATTTTTGGCAAAACTGACTGCATCTATAGATTTACAGATCATTACTGGTAATAAAAAAGATGGCAACTTGGTGTTACGCAAGACAAACCATGTCACTAACCTGTCTGTTATTGGGGTCAGTAGTTTTTGAAAGCATCATTACCTGGCACGCAGGGCTGCCATGATGTCAGGTTGCCACTACACGATTATCGTGACCAAAACAGTTTACCATAACTGTATTATTGTGATATTTGTAGAAAATTTGGGGGGAAATACTAATAATAATGATAATGCTGTCAGTCTTTATTTTGCATTTTGTCTTTAGGGCCAATGAACTACACTTAAAATTACAAAAATCAGAGGCACCCATTATCTCATCTAGCAGAAAAGGTTTGTCCTTGCTGCAGCAGCAGTGGGTTCAATTCCAACCTACAGCCCTTTGCTGCATGTCGCCCCCCCTCTCTCTTTCCTCCTTTCAACTAACCTTTTCAATTAAATGCAAAAATATAAAGCTTTGGCTGCCTTTTTCTCCATTAAGAAAAATGGGAAACACCACACACGAGAAAGGCTTAAAACTAAGTATGAACAAGCTCATTTTGCTCAACAGAGCAATCAATATGTTGACTGAAAGCGAAATACACAATCAGTTTATATGCTCACTTAAACATAAGGCTGCTAGTGTGCCTTATTATTCTATTCTTTATTCTCTTTCAGCATTTTATCTTTTAAAATTGTAATCCCTTAAATAATAATGAAATCAAACCCCCAAATATTTATGGTGGGCTTTTTTTTTTTTTTTTTTAAGTAATTGTCAATATATTTATATTGTTTAATTACCTGTTTTGTTTCTTTCTTCAGTAGTGGCGGAGAACTGTGGGACCTGTAGTTTTAACCTGCACTGTTACAACCAGTAATCAACCAGGACGGACATCTAAAGGATTTTAGTGTGAAGTTTACCTCTGTCTTCCCTCCAGGATCACACTGTAGTCCTCCAGGTCTTGTTTTGGGCCTCTTACTGTTATAGGATCTGTTTTAATACTTCACATTATTTAGGATCCCCCTTAGTTATTAACACAGTAGCAAGTATTTGGAGTCCACACAAAAGACAAAACAAGACATTTAAACATCACAGTACGTCGCTCCACCACATCAACAAAACCGAATGAAATATAAATAAGACAAAGTAAGTAATGTCACCACACCGGTAAATGATTAAAGCAAATAATAGTTAGTAAACTCAGTACATGTAAGTATATACCTGGACAATACACCTACAGTGAAGCATTACCTGAATCATTGTTAAAGATAACAAAGGTCTTTCTTGTGAGATCTGTTGGGATAAGGAAATAGTTCTCGACAGCATCTTATAAACTCTGGACAATAAAAGAAATTTAAAATACTATGTGGTTAGTTAAACTTTACAATAGTTGGTCTGTAAAACTCTTTAAAAACTGATGTCAAAGACGGCACTGCCAGCCTAAGCTCCTGAAACTGCCCCTCTAAAGCCGGAGTCCTCCAAGGAGCATGGGCCCGATGGTATTAGCCTTTAGTCTAGACTTTAAAAAGTCCGGAGCGTCTCGCCTGTGTTGTGGTTCAGGCTGAGAGGTTGTGGGGTCTCACGGCAATGCCAGCGGGAATCACAGAGGGGCACGGGAGCCTTGGAGGTCCTGGTTTTACAGCGCAGCAGTTCACAATGTACACACCGGCCCCTGCTCTGCCACGACTGGAGTTTGTCACTTGCAGATTTATATTCCTCTCTATTAAAGCTCCTTTACAAGCCCACTGAGATTCCTGGAGATGTAGAGAGGCAGAGAGAGTGAGTGGGAAACACATAAGGAGAGGCATGAAATGAAAGAATAAAGCACGTGAGACACGAGGAACAAAGCAGAGTTTAATGGCTGTGAGAGAGTCGGGGAAAGTGTATGTCAATGCCAGTTCACCATAATGTTGAGTCTGAGCCTTACAGATCCGTTTAGTGGCAGTCCAATCACTGTGGGACTAAATCATTGATGTTTAAGGGAGTGTAGCTCTGAATTTACATGTTATTCTTCCCATGAAACTGAAGAACACGCCATGGATTTAGGAGGATCAGCATCTATAAAGTGTCTATTAAGACCTTTTAATGTAACTAAATAACTGTTATAAATGCAACTATAATGCAAGGACAGTATATGTCACCTTTAAACAGGCCAAAGGCTGATCATGACGACTTTTATGTTACTTTTTTCAATTAAAAACTGTCTCCAATTTCCCCCCGGGGATTAATAAAGTATTCTGAATCTGAATCTGAATAAATGGCTTTTTTCACAATAAGGAAAGCATGCACATGAATATTATGAATATTCATAAATAATAACTGCAATCCAAAAACAACTGACAGTACTTTTAACCCATCCACTCAAAAACAGTTCCTTTTATACAGAAAGTCATAAGTCGAATGGATCACTGTCCTCAGCCCCTGTCCTTCTGGACGAAACCCAGAATGGGAAATGTTACAAGCGACATTCACTCCCGTGACAAATGACTCTGCAGTAGTCACGGGTATTTATCGGCTCTGGCTCCGATCATCTCCGATTTGCAGAAATGGAAATATAACCCCTAGGTAGTAGGGGTGGGCAATATGGCCCTAAAATAATCTCATTTTTTGAGCTCTCATTTATTTTTGCGATAACAATATTCCTGACAATATGACAAATTAGTACATTTTTTTAAAATTAATTTAAGAAAAAGAGATCATCTGATCTCAAGCAGTTTGCCTGATTAAATAAAGGTTTAAAAAATAAAATAAAATGGCTACAAACAAAATAAGTGATATAGTTTTACATGTTAACCAGTTTGCCTTCAAATATTCAGTAAAAACTGAACAAAAATTATCTCTCATTTCTTTAGTTTGTAAACAACAACAGTAACTCAGAGTGAGATTCAGATTCTGTATACAATATTAATAGTTCAACAAAATAAAATCTACCACAAATGACACATTTAAACAGCTCCCAAGTACAAAAAAATGTACCCTGGGATCTATATATATAAATCAACAGGTGATTTCCTTCTTTTAGCAAAATCCTAAATTCTTTTTTTTCCACCTGGGCGTTTATGCTCTGCCATTTCTCCTCTAATCATCACGCTGTAACCTGTGACAGGCTGTTACGATACCACAACTGTTGCACATTCACATATATGTAGGTTTTTGTCAAGCCGGAGGAGTCACGTAGGTTTACATTACCAAAGGTTTATGACAAAATCACTTGACGACACCTGCATTCAGGTTGTTCAGGGGTTATCATCTGTATGGATTTGATAATTTTGTCAGAATTTTGTCCCAGGAAATGAGGGTTCATTTTAAATGGCCAAGGGCCAGTTGCAAAAATCTCGGTGTAGATTTCTGACTAAAATCATATGCACGCACAAAACAGAAACGTGTTTGCATTCTTTTCATCAGTTTTATAAAGCTGTGCATAACTCAATTTTCTGTTTTATAAATGTCAGTCATTGTGGAGCTAGGCGCACGAGGCTCATTTCCACTCCCACGTTAGCCATGTGTGGATGTAGGATTGTCCTTAAACATCTGTTTGCATATCAAGTGCAGTTTCACTGACTGTGTGAGGTGCCAGAGCAGCTGTCATTACACATGGCTGTGCTTTTTTGAAGCAACCATATCATTAATTCATCATGTTTCTACAAACTGTCATAGCACTCTTGTGGAAACTGACTTTACAAAATAGGCTACTCTATAATTCAGGATAAGATTAAACAATCACTAACAGGGCATAAATGTAAATGATACAAAAAAACACCACTAATAAATCATTTGTTATTAAGTTTATGAATATACCTTTGATTGACATTATCCAGAAAACCGTGTAGCTTGCAAAATAATAACATGATTAGGAAGATGGCAAACAGCCTAAAAACAATGTTACTGGTCTCTCAACTTTTATCCAGTCTCCTCCTCATCATATTACCCACAGCTATCTCAGCTAAAACTGTGTATATGCCTAGTCTGAAGAATGCATGGATGCGGTTAAATGCCTTTCATATTCTTTACAATCAATAGATGTAAATATTACCCAACCCACAGATTTCCCTTATCATCCATTAAAGCTCTGAAAGCTTTCCATGTTTTGTTCTGGATCCAGTAAGACAGCAATTATGAGGAACATATTTTCATATACAGCTCAGTCTCATCCCCAACAGCCCTGCTGCAGTAAAATAAGTCATCTTCATGGGAGTCCGACTTTCAGGACGTGTTGAATGTTCAGAGTTCTGATATCCAAATGAAATTTAATTTATGTCGTCTTCTGTGGTAGCCTGAACCCCGAAGTATCCACATCCTCATAAAATCACCCTGGGAGCTTTCACAATCCTGTTTTCCATCCTGTCCAATCGTTTCTCAGCGGTCCTATACGTCTCTGTCATCACAGACTGAAGGGAAGGAAAACCTTGTTTCTTCCACAACACAACTGAACTGAATGCTCTCGTTTGGATCACTACATTCACTGTTTCACTTCATTTAGACTTAAACTTGTAAACCCATGTGGAATGGGCCAAATATTTGGCTCGTTGCTCACAGTCTAACTTGAATAAATAGCTAGCATTTATAAGGAGTAGTGCGACTATAATATAGTACACAGATACAAGGAGTTTTTGTCCTCAAAACTATTTTTATTGGCATTTCTTCTCTTGAGAATAATAGTTTCTAGTAGTTTAGTTTTAAACATAATTGCAAAATAGATTGCATATAACATTTTATGAGGACATTTTTAGTTTGCTGATATTCAATATTTGTCAACAATTGCAACTTTTTATTATAATGACTGTGTTTTCATTATTAGTATACACACCAGCCCTCACTTATAGGTTACATCCGCAGGAGTTTAAGTCATTGACAAATACATTATTAAACACCTACAGTATGTATGTTTATAACAACCAACAGTATGTATGTTTATAACAACAACAACATAGTTTATAATATATTTATAAACTATGTATTAAATGTTTATATATTGCTCATGAATGCTAAATAGGGGGACTTAAAGTAAAGTGGTGCCAAAATTTTTTAAAAAAAAAATTACATTCAAGGTAAAACTAAAACGATAATCTTACACGTCCAAGTTTCCCACAGGCCATAAATCGACTTCTATTTACATTCAGAAGGGTGGTGGTAACCTTATTTATTATAAGTGCACACGGTAATTCATATTCCTGTCACATCAGAACCTAAAGGAACAAGATTACAAGGTACTGTTGTGTAGTGTCTGTGCTGTAGTGTCTGTGCTGTAGCGTCTGTGCTGTAGCGTCTGTGCTGTAGTGTCTGCACTGTAGTGTCTGTACTGTAGTGTCTGCACTGTAGTGTCTGCGTTGTAGTGTCTGTGCTGTAGTGTCTGTGCTGTAGTGTCTGCACTGTAGTGTCTGTGCTGTAGTGTCTGCACTGTAGTGTCTGCGTTGTAGTGTCTGTGCTGTAGTGTCTGTGCTCTAGTGTCTGCGCTGTAGTGTCTGTGCTGTAGTGTCTGCGCTGTAGTGTCTGTGCTGTAGTGTCCGTACTGTAGTGTCTGTGCTGTAGTGTCTGTGCTGTAGTGTCTGCGCTGTAGTGTCCGTACTGTAGTGTCTGTGCTGTAGTGTCTGCGCTGTAGTGTCTGCGCTGTAGTGTCTGCGCTGTAGTGTCCGTACTGTAGTGTCTGCGCTGTAGTGTCCGCACTGTAGTGTCCGTACTGTAGTGTCTGTGCTGTAGTGTCTGCGTTGTAGTGTCTGTGCTGTAGTGTCTGTGCTGTAGTGTCCGTACTGTAGTGTCTGTGCTGTAGTGTCTGCGCTGTAGTGTCTG